>NC_053023.1:463946608-463959318 GCF_003073215.2 Triticum urartu | reverse complement strand
ATCTTCTCCATGGCCTCTTCAAATATGCTTAGCACATCTCCCACCTAGCCACTCATCATTTGCTGAAACTTATCATGCAACTCCTTGTTCGTCAAGTTCTCCCACTCAATCTCGTCGGCTTGTGATCCTGCCATGGTTAGCAGCAATAGGAACACACAAGAATATGATCCTATAGACTACTAGAAAGTGGCAGTGTGTCACAAATCTGTCAAGCAAATCTCAAATTCTTACCAGTTCTTACCCAGCAACAGGTGGTGACCGGCAACCGTTGTAGTCAAAACTCTCAAAGCTTGGATAGGGCGATTACCAGGGAGAGTCAAACGCACGATGTGGAGCTTGGAAGGCTTATAATATGGTAGCAAAAAGGGTCAGCAATAATCAATTCAGAGATGCAAAGTTGAATAAACGCTCATCGATGGTACTATGATGGTCCTAGGCTAGACCATACTAGAGACGCGAGCCTAAAACACTAACAAGATCACGATGCGAGACGTAAACAAGGGAGGAGCACACTCTGGATTTTTTTTCCTTTTGTTACTTTTTTATTTGCACTTTTTTACCTCTCTTTTTTTGCTCCACAACATTTTTTTTTCGAAAAAGTCTAAGAATGGTCTAAAAACCACGTAGCCAGAATTTTCCAGACTTAGTTTTTTTAAACTGGAACTATTTTTCTTCCATGGTTGACACGAATGTTGGGGAGTCCGACTTGTTCATGACGCATAGTATCATGTGATCGGGATCTCAAAAATAAAGTAACAAATACAAGACTCGAAATGCTGGTGGAGATGAATCTGGTGGAACTCGGACTGGTGATGGTATGTGATAGGCAGTGGAGCATGGACTGGTGGCGAATCTGTGGTGGAGGTGGACTCGGATTGGCGTGATGGTGACCTGATGGATGTATATGACTCGGATTGGTGGCGGATATGCGATGGATGTATATGACTCGGATTGGCAGCAAATAGTTGGTGATGGTATACGGCGGTGGCGATGACGATGGTGTGGCGGTGACGTGAAAACCTGTGGCCAGAACTCAAAACTCTAAGGTAACTAGACGCTAAGACCAACAACTTGGCACAACGATGCAACCGCTAATTCAACAAGATAAAATACTGAAAATACTATGCAAAGGCTCAAACTGGTTCGGATATGAGGAACTATCCCTAATTTTTTTTGTCTTTTCGTGGACTGTAGGTATGAAGAACAAACTTGATCTAAACTACGAAAAACTGTAAAATCTCACCGAGCAACCTGGAAATCTGATACCACTTGATAGAGGCGAAGGTGTCATGATATTTCGATGAGATAGCTATCGTTTTTCTGTGAAAGTCAACTTTGATGATCCGACTGTGAACGTGCGAAGACGTCGCGCCTTAGCAATCGCTAAACCAACTTCCGAGGGATAATTGACCATGCCGGAGCACGATCAACCTGACCACGAGGGTGTATTTCCTGCAAGCAAACTAAGAACAAGAAAGAAACTGAGATTGCAATCTGGATATTGAGAATACAAGATGAATGCTTTATTGATCAAGGTGGGTTCTATGACGCCTTGGTCTGGTCATTTGACACAAATGAAGTACGCGAAATTGCAACTATGGTGATCTTTTAATCCATACAAAACGCAAAGTCTAAACGCTGCCCTTAGGGCTGTTTATATGGAGGAAGGGGGGGGGGGTTTCGTGGCCCTTGGAGGAGGGGTCCGAAACCAACCCTATCTCTTGTTTCCCCACACATACGGACTCTAGAAACAACCTATAATCAAGTATTCCAAAATTACATGGGCCTGGCCCAATAATAAGGTGACGCAATACCTAGAATAGCCTCTGGACAAAATTTATGACGTGACATCTTGTATGTTTCGTCCAAGGCTTCATGCATTCATTATGGTGGCTTCAATGTCTTGGAATCATCACTTGTAACTCCGTTCTTGTTCCCCTTGCACATGCCATCATCTCCATGCTTGAAGTTGCTCCAAGGTTCATCTTTCTTGTCCAAGCTAGGCCCTTCATTTGTAAGCAAAATAAATGTTTCCAATTTAGGCAGCATCATATTCTCATGAACATTAGAATTGTTACCAAGAAGCAAAAGTACCTGGTAATTCAATTGGTGTTCACGAGCTCTAGTAATTGATCCAGTATGTAGCAGCAGGGCCTGTGGGTGTAACAATGGCATTGATGTCCTCATCGAATAACTTGCTGGGAACATTTTGGGGACAAGCCGCCTCGACGGCGGTCTATCTTCTTAATCGGGATCCAACGAAGGCGGTGATCGACAAGACTTCGCATGAAGCAATTTACGGACGTAAGCCAAATGTCTCTCATCTACGGGATGTTTGGGTGCGTGGTCCATGTGAAGATGGCGGAGCTGCGTCTCTCTAAGATCGCCGATCGTAGCACCAAGATGGTGTTCATCGGATACTCGGTGCAAAGGGCTACGTACAACGTCAAGTAGTTGACTATGAGGAGGTGTTTGCATCGGTTACTCGACACAAGACAATGAGGGTGCTCCTAGCTTTGGCGGCACAAGAGAATTGGAAGGTTCATCATATGGATGTTAAATCCGCTTTCCTCAAGGGTGATCTCACAGAAGAAGTGTACGTGGAACAACCCCTCGGCTATGAGAAGAAAGGCAAAGGAGGGAAAGTATACAAGCTCAAGAAGGCACTTTACGGGCTGAAGCAAGCGCCAAGAGCTTGGTACGCAAAGTTGGACCGAAGTTTGGTCTCGCTCGGGTTCAAGAGATGTCCCCTCGAGCACTCAGTCTATACAAAGAACTCCAAAGGCTCGAACCTGCTAGTTGTAGTTTATGTCGACAATCTGATTATCACCAGACACAGCGCGCGCGAAATTGAACGTTTCAAGGTGCAAATGAAGGAGCAGTTTAGCATGAGCGATCTAGGATTACTCAGCGATTACTTGGGCATCGAAGTGAAGCAAAGCTCCGGGGACATTTTCCTGTGTCAATCGGCTTATGTTGTCAAGTTATTGGACAAGTGTGGCATTGTAGATTGCTACGAGACACAAGCTCCAATGGACCAATGCCACAAGTTCAGAAAGCGTAGCTAAAATCACTAGTGGACATCACAATGTATCAAAGCATTATGGGCAGCCTAAGATATTTGGTGCATACCCTACCTGACTTGTCTTATTCAGTCGGGACCGTGAGTCGTTTCATGGAGAATTCAACAACCGAACACATGAGCGCGGTCAAGAAAATCTTGCGCTATGTGAAAGATGCTATTAATCTGGGCTGCACGTACAGAAAGGGAAAGGAAGGATTGATCCTTCTTGGATAATCAGATAGTGACATGGCAGGTGATGTGGATGACCAGAAGAGCACAACGGGCAAGACATTCTACCTTGGCCCAAATCCTATCAGCTGGAATTCTCAGAAGCAAAAGGTGGTTGTGATGTCTTCATGCGAGGCAGAATACATAATGGAAAGCACGACAGCTTGTCAAGCAATGTGGCTGAGAAGACTCCTAGATGATCTTGCAAAGCGGGAAGTGCATAAGGTGTCACTAAAGATTGACAACCAAGCTGCAATCTCTTGTGCAAAAATTTGGTTCATCATGTGATGAGGACTGAGGGAGTCCTGGATTAGGGGGTCTCCGGATAGCCGGACTATATCCTTTGGCCGGACTGTGGACTATGAAGATACAAGATTGAAGACTTCGTCTCATGTCCGGATGGGACTCTACTTGGCGTGGAAGGCAAGCTAGGCAATACAGATATGTATATCTCCTCCTTTGTACCGACCTTGTGTAACCCTAGCCCCCTCGGTGTCTATATAAACCGGAAGGGTTTTAGTCCATAGGACAACATACAATCATACCATAGGCTAGCTTCTAGGGTTTAGCCTCTCCGATATCGTGGTAGATCAACTCTTGTAATACTCATATCATCAAGAATAAATCAAGCAGGACGTAGGGTTTTACCTCCATCAAGAGGGCCCGAACCTGGGTAAAACATCGTCCCCTGCCTCCTGTTACCATCCGCCTTAGACGCACAGTTCGGGACCCCCTACCCGAGATCCGCCGGTTTTGACACCGACATTGGTGCTTTCATTGAGAGTTCCTCTGTGTCGTCTTTAGGCTTGATGGCTCCTACGATCATCGATAGCGATGCAGTCCAGGGTGAGACTTTTCTCCCCGGACAGATCTTTGTGTTCGGCGGCTTCGCACTGCGGGCCAACTCGCTTGGCCCATCTGGAGCAGATCGAAAGTTACGCCCTGGCCATCAGGTCAGGTTTGGAAGCTTAAACTTACACGGCCGATATCCGCGGAGACTTGATCTTCGACGGATTCGAGCCCCTGCCTTGTGCGCCCGGTCACGATGAGTATGATTTAGCTCACCATCAGACAGTGTTCAGGAGATCGCACGACAGCCGCTCTGACCCTCAGTTCGGAGCCAGTTGTGCCATCCATGGACGGGTGGATGGACCCCACCACAGATGCCTTACCCTCAGCGGCGATCGAGCCGAACATCGACCTTACCCTACACAAGAGCCGTGTTGTCAGACTGCCGGATCCTTCTCCGGCCACGGACTCCGAGCCGCCTGCGCCCGTTCCTAGCGAATCCGATTGGGCGCCGATCATGGAGTTTACCTCCGCAGATATTTTTCAGCACTCGCCCTTTGGCGACATACTGAACTCATTAAGATCTCTCTCTCCTTGTCAGGAGGATCCTGGCCGAACTATGTCCGGCAGGATTGGGATGGGGACGACGAAGAAATTCGCTGCCCACCCACCACCCACTTAGTAGCCACTGTCGACGACTTAACCGACATGCTCGACTTCAACTCCGAAGACATCGAAAGTATGGACGACGATGCGGGAGACGAAGAGGAACCACTGCCCACAGGGCACTGGACAGCCACCTCATCATACGATATATACATGGTGGACACACCCAAAGAAGGCAATGGCGACGAGACAGCGGAGGATGACCCCTCCAAGAAGCAACCCAAGCGCAGACGTCAGCGGCGCCGCTCTAAGTCCCGCCAAAGCAAAAGTGTTATATCGGCATAGGAGATAATAACACTCCGGATAGTGCCGAAGATGGCAACAATCCCCTCCAACGCGATCTAAAATAGGAGGGTGGAAAGGCCAGCCCTCCAGAGAGTGCGGCAGATGGAGAGGCGGAGGATGATAATTACATGCCCCCCTCCGAAGACAAGGCAAGCCTCGACGATGCCGAATTCGTCGTGCCAGAGGATCCCGTCGAAGAAGAGCGCTTCAAGCGCCGCCTTATAGCCACGGCAAATAGCCTTAAGAAAAAGCAGCAGTAGCTTCAAGCTGATCAAGATCTGCTAGCTGACAGATGGACTGAAGTCTTCGCGGCCGAGGAATATAAACTCGAACGCCCCTCCAAGAGTTACCCAAAATGTAGGTTGCTACCCCGACTGGAGGAAGAAGCGTATGACGCGGCTGATCGGCCACCTCGTGGCCGCGATAGAGAGGCATTCCAGCCAATAGCTCAGCCTGCACCCCGACGCCATTCAAATAAAAAGGCATGGGGAAATACGCCAGACCTGTGAGACGTATTGGAGGACAAATCGAAACATGCAAGATCGATCTACGGATCACGAGGGAGAGCCACTATGCGAGACGAAAAACGTCACGCCGGATACAGTAAAAGTAAATCCGGCCGGGCCGAACACAGCGGGCAAGACTCATTGGAGCTGCGTCGCGATATAGCCCAATAAAGAGGTGCCGCACACCCCTTATGCTTCACAGATGAAGTAATGGATCATCAAATCTCAGAGGGTTTCTAACCCGTAAATATAGAATCATACGACGGCACGACAGATCATGCGGCATGGATCGAGGATTTCCTCCTACACATCCACATGGCCCGCGGTGATGACCTACACGCAATCAAATACCTCCCACTCAAACTCAAAGAACCAGCTCGGCATTGTCTCAATAGCTTGCCAGCAGAGTCCATTGGTTGTTGGGAAGATCTGGAAGTCGCATTCCTCGACAACTTTCAAGGCACTTATGTGCGACCACCAGATGCCGATGACTTGAGCCACATAATTCAGCAGCCAGAGGAATCGGCCAGGCAATTCTGGACACGGTTCCTAACAAAGAAAAATCAAATCATCGACTGTCCGGATGCAGAGGCCTTAGCAGCTTTCAAGCACAACATCCGCGATGAGTGGCTAGCCCGGCACCTTGGTCAGGAAAAGCCGAAATCTATGGCAGCCCTCACGACGGTCATGACCGCTCTTGTGCGGGAGAAGACAGCTGGCTGGCTCGTAGTAATAACATATCAAAGAACCATGGTACTTTGGATACCAAGGACGGCAATAGCAGGTCACATCGCAACAAACATAAGCGCCGCATTAACAACAATAATACTAAGGATACGACAGTCAATGCCGGATTCAAAGGCTCTAAACCCATTCAGCGGAAAAAGCCATTTAAAAGAAGCACTCTGGGCCCGTCCAGTTTGGACCGTATACTCGATCGCTCGTGTCAAATACACGGCACCCCCGACAAGCCAGCCAACCACACCAATAGGGATTGTTGGGTGTTCAAGCAGGCCGGCAAGTTAAATGCCGAAAACAAAGATAAGGGGCCACATAGCGATGATGAGGAAGAGCCCCGGCAGCCGAACACCGGAGGACATAAGAGGTTGCCCCCACAAGTGCGGAAGGTGAACATGATATACACAACCCACATCCCCAAGAGGGAGCGGAAGCGTGCGCTCAGGGACGTATATGCGTTGGAGCCAGTCGCCCCAAAGTTCAACCCATGGTCCTCCTGTCCGATCACCTTCGATCACAGGGACCACCCCACTAGTATCCGTCATGGCGGATTTGCCGCACCGGTTCTAGACCCAATCATTGACGGATTTCACCTCACTCGAGTCCTTATGGAGGGCGGCAGCAGCCTGAACCTGCTTTATCAGGACACAGTGCGCAAAATGGGTATATACCCCTCAAGGATCAAACCCACGAAAACGACCTTTAAAGGCATCATACCAGGTGTAGAGGCCAATTGCACAGGCTCAATCACACTGGAAGTGGTCTTCGGATCCCCGGATAACTTTCGAAGCAAAGAGTTAATCTTCGATATAGTCCCGTTCTGCAGTGGCTATCATGCACTGCTCGGGTGAACCGCATTTGCGAGATTCAATGCGGTACCGCATTATGCATACCTTAAGCTTAAGATGCCAGGACCTCGGGGGGTCATCACAGTTCATGGAAACATAGAGCGCTCTCTCCGCACGGAGGAGGACACTGCGGCCCTCGCAGCAGAAGCGCAAGGCAGCCTCTCAAGGCAATCCACCAGTTCGGCGTTTCAAGACCCGGACACCTTCAAGCGCGCTCGGATTAATCGGCAACTAGACCGCCTGGCGCGTTCTGAGCTCACGTAGCAATGCGGCCTCCACCCCAGTCCCAGCCAAACAGCGAAATCTGTGCCACGCGTACATAGTTACGCATTAAAAATGCCGTGGACACAGGTGGGGAGGGGGGCACAACTACGGCACGCCCCAAGACGCGCCCCAAGACGCGGCTTAAACCGCACTAGGGGCTTCCCGCTTTGTTATCTTTCTCTTTTCAGGACCTTAATCTCTGGAAACCCTGACCGGCAGCATGACTGCTGAACACATGAAGCAGCAACCAAGGAGGCAGAAAGCTACGTAACACCATGGAACTCCCAGGTGGATTACGATAACGAGTGAAATATTTGCTTAACGAGTGAAATATTTGCTTTAATACTATTCCTCAGCTTTACCTTGGAAGGGACATGTCAAACAGTCCTACTTTTTTCTTATTGCACTGCATGTATCATTTTGCTTTAACGCACCGTTTTGAATAAACAATGCATAGAATTAAGACTATTATTGCATTCTTCCTTTTTTATATATATGTGTTCATTAATGACACCTTGCAACCGTACACTATGGTACGGACAATATGCTAGGGGCTTACGCATACCCCATAATATGGCGTTAGAAGTCCGAACACTTTCAACAGTGCGGCACCCCGAACTTATAGCATTATATGCATCAGCTCTGAATCATGTCTTTGGTCAATAGTTCGGTTTGCCCGGCTCCTATGTTTTGGGACCTTACGTTCCGCTCTATCGGCTAAGGTAGCACTAGGAGAACTACTGCAATTGTGCCCCGGTTCTGCTGGGTTAAGCACCTTAGTAGAGAAAGCTAAAACTGACTATCATGATAAGGCGAGAGACTGGTCGCTGTTCGAGAGGTTTTCGAGTCCCTAAAGACTTATGCCGCTTAGAGCGAGGAGTCGGTCTTGTCCGGCTTAAAGGCGTGTATCGCGCCCCGAATTCAGCCTTCCGAATAGCAGGGGCTTCGCCAAAATTTAAAATTATAGAATTCTATGGCTAAGTGAGAGTGATAAAGCATTATTAGTCCGGTTGCCTTGTTCGTTGTGCTGAGCACCTCCCTCCAAGGACCCAAAAATGGGAACAAGAGTGCTCAGGTTTATCCCGAACCCCCCATCACTTGGGGCATGGGGGCAGAAGCCGAGGACTAGCCATCTCTCAGATTGGATAAACAGCCAAAGAGAAGGTAATATTTTAAATTCAAACAAGCGTTTCATAGCGCATATGAACAAGTTTTCATAACTACAGGATTACACGAGCACGTTTACTCGAATATTATATCTTTCGTACATTCGTCCGCTACAAGACGGGCACCCTTCAGGACACCCTCATAATACATTTCGTGGGTGCGATGCTCCTTGCCCTGCGGCGGCCCCTCCTTCACCAGCTTCACAGCGTCCATCTTGGCCCAGTGCACCTTCGCACGGGCGAAAGCCCGGCGTGCACCCTCGATGCAGACGGATCGCTTGATAACTTGCAGCCGTGGGCAGGCTTCTATAAGTTGCCTCACCAAGCTAAAGTAGCTATTGGGAAGGGCGTCGCCAGGCCACATCCGGACTATGAAGCCTTTCATGGCCTGTTCGGCCGCCTTGTGTAGCTCGGCCAGCTGCTTCAGCTGGTCGCTCATAGGCACCGGGTGTTCGACCCCAGTATACTGGGACCAGAACAGCTTCTCCGTTGAGCTTCCCTCCTCGGCCTGGTAAAACTGTGCGGCATCCGACACGCTGCGGGGCAAATCTGCGAATGCTCCTGGAGAGCTCCGGATTCAGGTAAGTAATAGGTAATTTACTTTCACATGTTTGCTTTGCATATAGAATGCCTTACCCGCCGCTATTTTCTTCATCGCATCAATCTCCTGGAGGGCCTTTTGGGCTTCATCCTTGGCATTCTTCGCGCTCTCAAGGGCCGCGGCAAGCTCAGACTCTCGCGTCTTCGAGTTAAGCTCCAACGCCTCGTGCTTTGTCACGAGATCTTGGAGCTCTTGCTGCACCTCAACCACCCGAGCCTCTTGCCTTTCCCGCTTGGTGCGCTCCTTGGCTGCTTTGTTTTCGGCCTAGGATAGCGCTTGCTTCAGGGCTGCCACCTCGGTCGTGGCCCCTGGCAAATTTACGATGATCCTGTCATTTTGCAATCGCATTCTTTTTATACATATCCATAACACCTTTGCCTCTATCAAGTGGTATCATATTTCCAGGTTGCTCGGGGAGTTTCGTAGTTTAGATCGAGTTTGTTCTTCATACCTACAGTCCACGAAAAAGCCAAAAAAAATTAGAGTTAGTTCATCATATCCGAACCAATCTGAGCCTTTTAAATAATATCTTTAGGGTTTTGCATTGTTGAATTTATGGTTGCATCATCGTGTTAGTTGCTGGTCTTAGTGTCTAGTCCTTTAGAGTTTAGAGTTCAGTTCACAAGTTCCAGCCCCCCCCCGCATCATCGTCATCACCGTTGCAATATACCACCATCATCGTCACCGTTACCATATACCACCATCGTCATCACCACTGCCATATACCACCATCGTCATCACCGTTCACCGCTGCCATATACCACCATCGTCATCACCGTTGCCATAAACCACATATCCACTGCCATCACGATAATCTGAGTCGACCTCCATCACAAATTCATCACCAGTCTGTGTTCCACCGCCCTACATATATCCGCCACAAGTCTGAATTTTCACCAGATTCATCTCCACCACAGGTTGCTCGATAGTTACAGTTTAAAAAAAACTAAGTCTGGAAAATTCTGGCTACGCAGTTTTTAGACCATTTGTAGACGAGCAAAAAAAAGAGGAAAAAAGTGTAAAAACATTTGAAAAAAGAGAAAAAATTCAGAGTGTGCTCCTTCCTTGTTTACGTGCAGCGCCGTGATTTTGTTAGTGTTCTAGGCTCGCGTCTCTAGCACGGTCCAGGCTAGGACCAGCACAGTACTGTTCTTGAGCATTTATTCAACATTGCATCTCTGAATTGATTATTGCTGACATTTTTGCTACCATATCATAAGCCTTCCCAGCTCCACATACATCTACGTCGTGCATTTGACACCACCTGATAATCGCTCTGTCCAAGCTTTGAGAGTTTTGACTACAACGGTTGCCGTTCACCACTTGCTGCTGGGTAAGAACTGGTAAGAATTGGAGATTCACTTGACGGATTTGTGACACGCCCCCACTACCACCACCATTTCGTAGTACTCTATAGGATCATATTCTTGTGTGTTTCTATTGCTGCTAACCATGGCAGGATCACAAGAGGATGAGAGTGATTGGGAGAACATGAGAAACAAACAACTACATGATACATTTCAGCAAATGATGAGTGGACAGGTGCAATATGTGCTAAAGAGATCTGAAGAGGCCATGGAGAAGATAGATGGCATTGAGAAGACTTTCGAAACAAATGATGAGTCCGATACCACCTGCGCCAGGAACTCTTTCGGGTTCCCTTGGCCTTGTTTGGTCTTCTCCGGCACCTTGTAAGGAGCCAGGGATCAGCATCTCCGTCAGGAGAGCGTTCGCAGTGTCCTCGGGCAAAGGGGCCGGACAGTTAATCTACCCTGACGTCTCCACCCAGTCCTGTCAAAGGTACGGGAGCTTAGATCCCGCATAGAGTCAAACTATGAAAAACGAGTATCCTATTAAGAGGTAAAAACAGCTTACCGCACTGGCTTGGCGCTTTGCGCAGAATCCGCGATCCTCGGTAGTGGGAGGGGGAACCTCGGTGCCCTTGAATAGCACCTTCCAGGCATCCTCGTGTGTTGTGTCAAAGAGCCTATTCAGAGTTTGGTGCTGGGCCGGGTCGAACTCCCACAAGTTGAAAGCCCGTCATTGACACGGGAGGATCCGGCGGATGAGCATGACCTGGACTACGTTGACAAGTTTGAGCTTCTTGCTCACCATGTTTTGATACATGTTTGGAGTCCGGTCAGCTCTCCCGAACTACCCCAGGACAGGCCCTTCTCTTGCCAGGAGGTGAGCCGCGTGGGGATGCCAGATCGGAACTCGGGGGCCGCTGCCCATTCGGGTCACGCGGCTCGGTGATATAGAACCACCCCGATTGCCACCCCTTTATGGTCTCCACGAAGGAGCCCTCGAGCCATGTGACGTTGGCATCTTGCCCACCATGGCGCCTCCGCACTCCGCCTGGCGGCCGCTCACTACCTTCGGCTTGACATTGAAGGTCTTCAGCCATAAGCCGAAGTGGGGCTTGATGCGGAGGAAGGCCTCGCACACGACGATAAATGCCGAGATGTTGAGGATGAAGTTCGGGGCCAGATCGTGGAAATCCAGGCCGGTAGTAGAACATGAGCCCCCGGACGAATGGGTGGAGAGGGAATCCCAGTCCGCGGAGGAAATGGGTAAGGAACACTACCCTCTCATGGGGCCTGGGGGTGGGGATGAGCTGCCCCTCATCTGGGAGCCGGTGCGCGATGTCGTCGGGCAGGTATCCGGCTCTCCTCAGCTTCTTGATGTGTCCCTCCGTACGGGGAGACCATCCACCTGCCTCCCGCTCCGGACATGGTTGGAGAGGGTTGAGGTGGGAAGTGCGACTTGGGCGCTGGAGCTCGAGTGTGCGAAAAATGGATGAGCAAAGGAGGAAGAAGGCGTGGATGAAAAGGTGAATCCTTATCCCTTTATATGGGCGGACGAAACTATGCGTCCCCACTAGCCTGGTAAAACTCGCTTATCCCCCAAAGCGCCGTAATCGATGGCGCGGTTGGGTTACCCACGCCCGTATTAATGAGAATCCTGTAATAAGGGGGACATGATCTTTGCTTTAACAAGACGTGTCAAAAAACCGCCTCGCGTTATGTGCGTGGCTAGTTAAAGGAAACGGTTCGAATAATTACCAGTCCATGGAATAATGTCGTGTTGCCAAAACAAGTCAGCAAATTAGATTTGTGGAAATATTATTCTCTCTACGGTGGTATGTGGAACTTATTTTGCAGGGTCGGACACTATCCTTGTATTCAAATTCTTCCGTGGTGTATTCGGAGGAGGAACCCGCCTTGCAATGCCGAAGACAATACTGCGCGCCGGACTCATTGTCATTGAAAGCCTGGTTGAGGGGCTACTGAGGGAGTCCTGGATTAGGGGGTCTCCGGACAGCCGGACTGTATCCATTGGCCGGACTGTTAGACTATGAAGATACAAGATTGAAGACTTTGTCTCGTGTCCGGATGGGACTCTACTTGGCGTGGAAGGCAAGCTAGGCAATACAGATATGTGTATCTCCTCCTTTGTAACCGACCTTGTGTAACCCTAGCCCTTTCTGGTGTCTATATAAACCGGAGGGTTTTAGTCCGTAGGACAACATACAATCATACCATAGGCTCTCTC
>NC_053023.1:463914236-463945608 GCF_003073215.2 Triticum urartu | reverse complement strand
AAAAAAAAAGAAACAAAAGGAAACAAAGTTAAGAAAAAAACCCAAAGAAAACCAAATAAAACAAAAGAAAATGGAGAAAGAAAAGAAAAAAACTAGAAAACTAGTGTAAACCCGGCTCTCTTGCTTCTAGAAGGTTGCACCTAAGTTATTTAACACAAATTCGATGTTGGCTAAGTGGCTATCAATGCGACGAAGCAACTAGGAGGTCCCAGGTTTGATCCCCCAGTGCTCTCTTTTTTTACTCAATTTTCCAAAAAAAATCGCTAGTGGGCTGGCCAGATAACGCTAGACGCTTCAGCAAGAGATCAATATGTCTCGCTGAATGCAAGACATAGCTCCCGCGGGTTAACTTGGTGTGGATAGGTTTCCACGACAGTAACTTGTTTGGGCTTTAGCCTGTTGCTTGTTTTCGGTTTATGTTTTTTCAACTTTTCTAGTACTTTGGTTGTATCGGAAAGGCTAAAGATTGTTTTGCCAGATATTATATCAGAGGAATAGTCTGCTTTTATCCCAGGTAGACTCATTAATATAATCACTGCTTATTAATGTTTGTACTTCATGAGAGGGAATACTGCAGAGAAAAATAGAAGTTGTGCCCTAAAGCTAGACATGATGAAGGCATATGATGGGGTGGAGTGGGATTATCTACAAGAAATAATGTTGAAGCTTGGGTTTATATATCATTGGGTGAATATTGTCATGAGAATGGTGAAATTAGTTACACTTTCTGTTTTGTTCAATGGCAAAAAGCTTCAAGAGTTCAAACCGTCATGTGGAATTTGATAGGGAGATCTAGTCTCACCATATATATATATATATATTCCTGATTTTAGCAGAGGGCCTTTCGTGCCTCCTAAAATCTATTTATGAGTCATCCAACTTGAGTGTGATACGTCTCCAATGTATCTATAATTTATGAAGTATTCATGCCATGTTTACAATAATTTTATATGGTTTTGGTATGATTTGCATGGAACTAACCCGAACTGACGTTGTTTTCAGTAGAACTACCGTTGTGTTGTTTTTTGTGCAAAAATGAAAGTTCTCCAAATGAGCTGAAATGTTTTGACGATTTTTTTGGAACAAAAGAGACGCACAAAGCTTCGTTGGAGGGCCAGAAGAGCCACGAGGAGGGCACAACCCACCACGGCGCGCCAGAAAGGCCTGACATGCCCCGACGGGTTGTGCTCACCTCAAGGCCCATCTTAGCGTGAAACCAACGCCAAAAAAACCTATAAATTGAGAAACCATCAGAAATAACCCTAGATCAGAAGTTCCGCTGGCGCAAGCCTTTGTAGCCACGAAAAAACAATCTAGACCCCGTTCCGGCACCCTGACGGAGGGGGAAATCATCACCGGAGGCCATCTTCATCATCCCCATGGTCTCCATGATGAGGAGGGAGTAGTCCACCCTCGGGGCTGAGGGTTTGTACCATTAGCTATGTGTTTAATCTCTCTCTCTCTCTCTCTCTCGTGTTCTTGAGATGGCACGATCTTGATGTATCGCGGTCTTTGTTAATATAGTTTTATCATATGGTGTTTTCCCCTTTCTATCTTCTGGTGATGAATTGAGTTTTCCCTTTGAGATTTCGTTTTATCAGATTGAATACTTTTATGAATTTGAGAGCACTTGATATATGTCTTGCATATGAATACCCATGGTGACAATGGGGTATTATATTGATTCACTTGATATGTGTTTTGGCACTCAACTCACGGATTCCTGAGGTGACATTGGGGTAATCTATACATAGGGTTGATGCACGTTTTCGTTCTACTTTCCCCGGTAGAAATCTTGGGGCATGATATGTCTCCGTCGTATCTACTTTTCCTAATGTGTTTTGCTCTTGTTTTGGACTCTAATTTGCAAGATTTGAATGAAACTAACCCGGACTGATGCTGTTTTCAGCAGAACTACCATGGTGTTGTTTTTGTGCAGAAATAAAAGTACTCGGATTGGAACGAAACTTTGTGAGGAATTTTTATAAGAATAAAGATAATTTCCGGAGCCGAGAACCACCGGAGGGGGGCACCTGGGTGGGCACAACTCACCATGGCACGCCCAGGTGGGTTGTCCCCACCAGGTGGCCCCGTAGACCCTGAAACAGACGCTATAAAATCACATATTTCCAGAAAAAAATCAGGGAGAAAGAATTATCACATTTCACGAGATGGAGCTGTGATACGTCTCCAATGTATCTATAATTTTTGATTGCACCATGCGATATTATCTACTATTTTGGACATTATTGGGCTTTATTATTCACTTTTATATTATTTTTGGGACTAACCTATTAACCGGAGGCCCAGCCTAGAATTGCTGTTTTTTGCCTGTTTTAGGGTTTCGAAGAAAAGGAATATCAAACGGAGTCCAAACGGAATGAAACCTTCGGGAACGTGATTTTCTCAATGAACAAGACCCAGGAGACTTGGACCCTACGTCAAGACACAAAAGAGGAGGCCACGAGGTAGGGGCGCGCCTACCCCCCCCAAGGCGCGCCCTCCGCCCTCGTGGGCCCCCTGTTGCTCCACCGACGTACTCCTTCCTCCTATATATACCTATGTACCCCCAAATAATCAGATACGGAGCCAAAACCCTAATTCCACCGCCGCAACTTTCTGTATCCACGAGATCCCATCTTGGGGCCTGTTCCGGAGCTCCGCCGAAGGGGACATCAATCACGGAGGGCTTCTACATCAACACCATAGCCCCTCCGATGAAGTGTGAGTAGTTCACCTCAGACCTACAGGTCCATAGTTATTAGCTAGATGGCTTCTTCTCTCTTTTTGGATCTCAATACAATGTTCTCCCCCTCTCTTGTGGAGAACTACTCGATGTAATCTTCTTTTTGCGGTGTGTTTGTTGAGATCGATGAATTGTGGGTTTATGATCAAGTCTATCTATGAACAATATTTGTCTATGAACAATATTTGAATCTTCTCTGAATTCTTTTATGTACGTTGGTTATCTTTGCAAGTCTCTTCGAATTATCAGTTTGGTTTGGCCTACTAGATTGATCTTTCTTGCAATGGGAGAAGTGCTTAGCTTTGGGTTCAATCTTGCGGTGTCCTTTCCCAGTGACAGTAGGGGCAGAAAGGCACGTATTGTATTGTTGCCATCGAGGATAACAAGATGGGGTTTTCATCATATTGCATGAGTTTATCCCTCTACATCATGTCATCTTGCTTAAGGCGTTACTCTGTTTTTAACTTAATACTCTAGATACATGCTGGATAGCGGTCGATGAGTGGAGTAATAGTAGTAGATGCAGGCAGGAGTCGGTCTACTTGTCTCGGACGTGATGCCTATATACATGATCATACCTAGGTATTCTCATAACTATGATCAATTCTGTCAATTGCTCAACAGTAATTTGTTCACCCACCGTAGAATACTTATGCTCTCGAGAGAAGCCACTAGTGAAACCTATGGCCCCCGGGTCTATCTTCATCATATTAATCTCCTACTACTTAGTTATTTCCTTTGCTTTTACTTTACTTTGCATCTTTATCATAAAAAAACAAAAATATTATCATATCATATCTATCAGATCTCACTCTCGTAAGTGGCCGTGTAGGGATTGACAACCCCTTATCGCATTGGTTGCAAGGATTTATTTGTTTTGTGCAGGTACGAGGGACTGGCGCGTAGCCTCCTACTGGATTGATACCTTGGTTCTCAAAAACTGAGGGAAATACTTACGCTACTTTGCTGCATCATCCCTTCCTCTTCGGGGAAAACCAACGCAGTGCTCAAGAGGTAGCAAGAAGGATTTTTGGCGCCATTGCCGGGGAGGTCTACGCAAAAGTCAACATACCAAGTACCCATCACATACCCTTATCTCCTGCATTACATTATTTGCCATTTGCCTCCCGTTTTCCTCTCCCCCACTTCACCCTTGCCGTTTTATTCGCCCTCTCTCTCTATCCTCCCTCTCTTTCTCTATTTGCCTCTTTTTGTTTGCTCGTGTGTTAGATTGCTTGTTTGTCGCGATGGCTCAAGATACTACCAAATTGTGTGACTTCACCAATACCAATAATAATGATTTCCTTAGCACTCCGATTGCTCCTCTTGCCAATATTGAATCTTCTGAAATTAATACTGCTTTGTTGAATCTTGTTATGAAAGATCAATTCGCCGGCCTTCCTAGTGAAGATGCCGCTACTCATCTGAATAGCTTCGTTGATTTATGTGATATGCAAAAGAAAAAAGATGTCGATAATGATGTCGTTAAATTGTAGCTATTTCCTTTTTCTCTTAGAGATCGTGCTAAAGCTTGGTTTTCTTCTTTGCCTAAAAATAGTATTGATGCTTGGAACAAGCGCAAAGATGCTTTTATCTCTAAGTATTTCCCTCCCGCTAAGATCATCTCTCTTAGAAACGATATTATGAACTTTAAGCAACTTGATCATGAACATGTTGCACAAGCTTGGGAGAAAATGAAATTAATGATACATAATTGCCCTACTCATGGTTTGAATTTGTGGATGATTATACAAAAAAATTATGTCGGATTGAATTTTTCTTCTAGAAATGTTTTAGATTCGGCCGCGGGAGGCACTTTTATGGAAATCACTTTAGGAGATGCTACTAAACTCCTAGATAATATTATGGTTAATTATTCTGAATGGCATACTGAAAGATCTTCTAATAAAAAAGTGCATGCGATAGAAGAAATCAATGTTTTGAGTGGAAAGATGGATGAACTTATGAAATTATTTGCTACTAAGAGTGTTTCTTCTGATCCTAATGATATGCCTTTGTCTACTTTGATTTAGAATAACAATGAATCTATGGATGTGAATTTTGTTGGTAGGAATAATTTTGGTAACAACACGTATAGAGGAAACTTTAATCCTAGGAATTATCCTAGTAATTCCTCTAATAATTATGGTAATTCCTACAACAACTCTTATGGAAATTTTAATAAGATGCCCTCTGAATTTGAGAATAGTGTTAAAGAGTTTATGAATTCACAAAAGAATTTTAATGCTTTGCTTGAAGAGAAATTGCTTAAAGTTGATGATTTGGCTAGGAACATTGATAGAATTTCTCTTGAGATTGATTCTTTAAATATTAGATCTATTCCTCCTAAGCATGATATCAATGAGTCTCTCAAAGCCATGAGAATTTCCATTGATGAGTGCAAGGAAAGAACCGCTAGGATGCGTGCTTCCAAAGATGCCTTTATTAAAGTGTGTTCTTCTAATTCCTATGAAAATCAGGATGAAGATCTAAAAGTTATTGATGTGTCCCCTATTAAATATTTGTTTTGCAATATGAATCTTGATGAAACTGAATATGATCTTCCTTTACCTAGAAGGAGTTCTAAAAATTTAGAGTATTTAGATCTTTATGATGAAATTGATGAAAGTGGGATTGAAAGAAATAAAAATCTAGATGTTGCTAAATCCACTATATTGGATTTCAAGGAATTTAATTATGAAAGTTGCTCTTTAATTGATTGTATTTCCTTGTTGCAATCCGTGCTAAATTCTCCACATGCTTATAGTCAAAAGAAAGCCTTCACCGAACATAATGTTGATGCCTTGATGCAATCTTATGAAGAAAAACTTGAGTTGAAAGTTTCTATGACTAGAAAACTCTATGATGAGTGGGAACCAACTATTAAAATTAAAATTAAAGATCATGAGTTTTTTATGCTTTGTGTGATTTGGGTGCTAGTGTCTCCACTATTCCCAAGACTTTATGTGATTTGCTAGATTTCCGTAATTTTGATGATTGCTCTCTAAACTTGCATCTTGCGGATTCTACTATTAAGAAACCTATGGGAAGGATTAATGATGTTCTTATTGCTGCAAATAGGAATTATGTACCCGTAGATTTCATTGTCCCTGATTTAGACTGCAATCCTTCTTGCCCTATTATTCTTGGTAGACCTTTCCTTAGAACGGTTGGTGCGATTATTGATATGAAGGAAGGGAATATTAGATTTCAATTTCCATTAAAAAAGGGTATGGAACACTTTCCAAGAAAGAAAATAAAATTTTCATATGAAACTATCATGAGAGCCACTTATGGATTGCCTAACAAAGATGGCAATACCTAGATCTATCCTCGCTTTTATGCCTAGCTAGGGGCATTAAAAGATAGCGCTGGTTGGGAGGAAACCCAATTTTATTTTTATTCCTTGCTTTTTGCTCCTGCTTAGTAATATATAAATTATTTAGCCTCTGTTTTGGTTGTGTTTTTTGTGTTTAATTAGTGTTTGTGCCAAGTAGAACCGTTGGGAAGACTTGGGGAAAGTCTTGTTGAACTTGCTGTAAAAAACAGAAACTTTAGCACTCACGAGAACTGCTGTCATTTTTATTTGAAGAGTGATATTTAGTTAATTCTTTGTGAAGATGATTAATAGATAAATTCCTCACTTCCAGCAATTTATTTTAGAATTTTTGGGATTCAGATCTTGCGCCAGCTACAGATTACTCCAGACTGTTGTGTTTTTAACAGATTCTGTTTTTCGTGTGTTGTTTGCTTATTTTGATGAATCTATGGCTAGTAAAATAATTTATAATCCATAGAGAAGTTGGAATAAAGTAGGTTTAACACCAATATAAAGAAAGAATGAGTTAATTATAGTACCTTGAAGTGGTCTTTTGTTTTCTTTCACTAACGGAGCTCACGAGTTTTCTACTTTAAGTTTTGTGTTGTGAAGTTTTCAAGTTTTGGGTGAATTCTTTTGATGGATTATGGAACAAGGAGTGGCAAGAGCCTAAGCTTGGGGATACCCATGGCACCCCCAAGATAATCCAAGGACACCAAAAAGTCAAAGCTTGGGGATGCCCTGGAAGGCATCCCCTCTTTCGTCCACTTCCATCGGTAATTTACTTGGAGCTATATTTTTATTCACCAACATGATATGTGTTTTTCTTGGAGCGTCTTGTATTATTTTTGTCTTTGTGTTTTAGTATGCCACAATCATCCTTGCTATACACACCTTTTGAGAGAGCCATACATGAATTAAAATTTGATAGAATACTCTATGTGCTTCACTTATATCTTTTGAGCTATGTAGTTTTGCTCTATGTGCTTCACTTATATCTTTTGAGCCTTATAATTTTGCTCTATGTGCTTCACTTAGATCTTTTAGAGCACGGTGGTGGATTTGTTTTAAAGAAACTATTGATCTCTTAGGCTTCACTTAAATTATTTTGAGAGTCTCTTAATAGCATGGTAATTTGCTTAATAATAATATGCTTGGTATTCAAGATTTGTGAAACTTTCTTTTGAGTGTGTTGAATACTAAGAAAAGATTGAAGCATGATAATTGTTTTGAGATATGGAGGTGACAATATTAGAGTCATGCTAGTTGGGTAGTTTTGAATTTAAAGAATACTTGTGTTAAAGTTTGTGATTCTCGTAGCATGCACGTATGGTGAACCGTTATGTGATGAAGTCGGAGCATGATTTATTTACTGATTGTCTTCCTTATGAGTGGTGGTCGGGGATGAGCGATGGTCTTTTCCTACCAATCTATCCCCCTAGGAGTATGCACGTAATACTTTGATTTGATAACTTCTAGATTTTTGCAATAAGTATATGAGTTCTTTATGACTAATGTTGAGTCCATGGATCATACGCACACTCACCCTTCCACCTTTGCTAGCCTCTCAAATACAGCGCACCTTTCGCCGGTATCATGGCATTTCCATAGCCATTCCGAGATATATTTCCATGCAACTTTCCACCGTTCCGTTCATGACACATCCATCATTGTCATATTGCATATCCCGGTACACCGCCGAGGCATTCATATAGAGTCATATTTTGTTCTAAGTATCGAGTTGTAATTGTTGAGTTGTTAGAAAAATAAAAGTGTGATGATCATCATTATTAGCGCATTGTCCCAAGTGAGGAAAGGATGATGGATACTATGATTCCCCCACAAGTCGGGATGAGACTCCGGACGAAAAAAAAGAGGCCAAAGAAGCCCAAATAAAAAGAGGCCATAAAAAAGAGAAAAGGCCCAAATAAAAAAATGAGAGAAAAAGAGAGAAGGGACAATGTTACTATCCTTTTACCACACTCGTGCTTCAAAGTAGCACCATGATCTTCATAGTAGAGAGTCTCTCATGTTATCACTTTCATATACTAGTGGAAATCTTTCATTATAGAACTTGGCTTGTATATTCCAATGATGGGCTTCCTCAAATTGCCCTAGGTCTTCATGAGCAAGCAAGTTGGATGCACACACACTTAGTTTCTTTTTGAGCTTTCATATACTTATAGCTCTAGTGCATCCGTTGCATGGCAATCCCTACTCACTCACATTGGTATCTATTGATGAGCATCTCCATAGCCCGTTGATACGCCTAGTTGATGTGAGACTATCTTCTCCTTTTTGTCTTCTCCACAACCACCATTCTATTCCACCTATAGTGCTATATCCATGGCTCATGCTCATGTATTGCGTGTAGATTGAAAAAGTTTTGAAAAAGTTAGAGCATGTAACAATTGATTGGCTTGTCATCGGGGTTGTGCATGATTTAAATACTTTGTGTGGTGAAGATAGAGCATAGCCAGACTATATGATTTTGTAGGGATAACTTTCTTTGGCCATGTTATTTTGAGAAGACGTAATTGCTGTGTTAGTATGCTTGAAGTATTATTATTTTTATTTCAATATAAACTTTTGTCTTGAATCTTTCGAATCTGAATATTCATATCACAATTAAGAAGATTTACATTGAAATTATGCCAAGTAGCACTCCGCATCAAAAAATTCTCTTTTTATCATTTACCTACTCGAGGACGAGCAGGAATTAAGCTTGGGGATGCCTGATGCGTCTCCAACGTATCTATAATTTTTGATTGCTCCATGCTATATTATCTACTGTTTTGGACTATATTGGGCTTTATTTTCCACTTTTATATTATTTTTGGGACTAACCTATTAACCGGAGGCCCAGCCAAGAATTGCTGTTTTTTGCCTATTTAAAGTGTTTCGAAGAAACGGAATATCAAACGGAGTCCAAACGGAATGAAACCTTCGGTAACGTGATTTTCTCACCGAACATGCTCCAGGAGACTTGGAACCTACACCAAGGCATCAGAGAGGCGGTCACGAGGGTGGGGCGCCCCCCCCCCTAGGGCGTGCCCCCTTCCTCGTGGGCCCCTCGGAGCTCCACCGACGTACTCCTTCCTCCTATATATACCTACGTACCCCCAAACGATCAAAACAGGAGCCAAAAACCTAATTCCACCATCGCAACTTTCTGTATCCACGAGATCCCGTCTTGGGGCCTGTTCCGGAGCTCCGCCGGAGAGGGACGTTATCACGGCGGGCTTCTACATCATCATAGCCTCTCCGATGAAGTGTGAGTAGTTTACCTCAGACCTTCGGGTCCATAGTTAGTAGCTAGATGGCTTCTTCTCTCTTTTTGGATCTCAATACAAAGTTCTCCCCCTCTCTTGTGGAGATCTATTCGATGTAATCTTCTTTTTGCGGTGTGTTTGTTGAGACCGATGAATTGTGGGTTTATGATCAAGTCTATCTATGAATAATATTTGAATCTTCTCTGAATTCTTTTATGTATAATTGGTTATCTTTGCAAGTCTCTTCGAATTATCCGTTTGGTTTGGCCAACTAGATAGGTAGTTCTTGCCATCGGAGAAGTGCTTAGCTTTGGGTTCGATCTTACGGTGTCCTTTCCCAGTGATAGAAGGGGCAGCAAGGCACGTATTGTATCGTTGCCATCGAGGATAACAAGATGGGGTTTATTTCATATTGTATGAATTTATCTCTCTACATCATGTCATTTTTCTTAAGGCGTTACTCTGTTTTTAACTTAATACTCTAGATGCATGCTGGATAGCAGTCGATGAGTGGAGTAATAGTAGTAGATGCAGAATCGTTTTGGTCTACTTGTCACGAACGTGATGCCTATATACATGATCATGCCTAGATATTCTCATAACTATGCTCAATTCTGTCAATTGCTCAACAGTAATTTGTTCACCCACCGTAGAATACTTATGCTCTTGAGAGAAGCCACTAGTGAAACCTATGGTCCCCGGGTCTATTCTCATCATATCAATCTCCATCACTTTAATCTTACTTTGCTTTTTTACTTTGCCTTTTACTTTTCACTTTGCATCTCTATACCAAAAATACCAAAAATATTATATCTATCAGATCTCACTCTCGTAAGTGACCGTGAAGGGATTGACAACCCCTAATCGCGTTGGTTGCGAGTAGCTATCATTTTGTGCAGGTACGAGGGACTTGAGCGTGGCCTCCTACTGGATTGATACCTTGGTTCTCAAAAACTGAGGGAAATACTTACGCTACTCTGCTGCATTATCCCTTCCTGTTCAGGGAAAATCCAACGCAAGCTCAAGAGGTAGCAGAGTGTTGCTCCCTTTGCTCCTGGGGTCCGGAAGGTCGCCTTGGGGCGCCTCCGAGACTATCTCCCCCCGGCTCGGTGACCTTGAGACAATACCTTGACATTGTCCGTAGGACAAGGAGAGGAGGCGGTTGGAAGTGTATCACTATTCATATCCGACGAGTCCAAGGAATCGTCCCACGAGGATACGTCGATTGGGCTCGGGGCGGACTGCATAATGATATTCGACGTTAGGAGAAGCAGTGCAACAAAAGTATGCTATGAGTTACTCTAGTATCTTAATACTTACGACTTCGCCAGGGGCTTGGCCCTGAGTAGCCACTCGTCTTCGCCGTCGGCGGCGGTGGTGGAACAGTCCGGAAGGAGAGTCCTTCCCTTCTTGGACCCTTCGGCCTCCCCGGTTGGGGTGGCCTTCCTTTTCTTGTCTCCCCCGGCTGGAGGGGGAGAATCTTCATCTTCCTCCTCTCTTTTTCACGGGAGGATTGCGTCTCGGAGTTATCGGACGATGTGTCCGATACCACCTGGTGCAGGGAACTCTTTTGGGTTCCCGTGGCCTTCTTCTTGGTCTTCTCCGGCACCTCATAAGGAGCCGGAGTCCGCATCTCCGTCAAGAGAGCGTCTGCAGGGTCTTCGGGCAGAGGGGCCGGACAGTTAATCTGGTCCGATGTCTCCACCCAGTCCCATCAAAGGCATGGGAGCTCAGACCCCGCACATGGTTAAGCTATGGGAAATAAATACCCTACCAGATGTACAGAACTTACTGGATTCGCAGGGCGCTTCGCGCATAGCCCGCGGTCCTCGGTAAGAGAAGGGGGAACCTCGTCGCTCTTGAACAGCACCTTCCAGACGTCCTTATGCATCGTGTCTAAGAGCTCACGTAGAGTCTGGTGCTGGGCCGGGTCGAACTCCCATAAGTTGAAAGCCCGTTGTTGACACGGGAGGATCCGGCGGAAGAGCATGACCTGGACTATGTTGACAAGCTTAAGTTTCTTGTGTATCATGTTCCGGATACACTTCTGGAGTCCGTCCAGCTCCACCGATGAGCCCCAGGACAGGTCCTTCTCCTTCCAGGAAGTGACCCGCGTGGGGATTCCGGATCGAAACTCGGGGGCCGCCACCCAGTTGGTGTCGCGCGGCTCGGTGATGTAGAACCACCCCGATTGCCACCCCTTTATGGTCTCCACGAAGGAGCCCTCGAGCCATGTAATGTTGGGCATTTTTCCCACCATGGCTCCGCTGCATTCCGCTTGTTGGCCGCCTACTACCTTTGGCTTGATATTGAAGGTCTTCAGCCACAGGCCGAAGTGGGTCCGGATGCGGAGGAAAGCCTCGCACATGACGATGAATGCCGAGATGTTGAGGATGAAATTCGGGGCAAGATCATGAAAGTCTACCCCATAATAGAACATAAGGCCGTGGACGAATGGTTGGAGGGGAAACCCCAGTCCGCGGAAGAAGTGGGGGAGGAAAACCACCCTTTTGTAACGTTCCGGGGTAGGGACGATCTGCCCCGCGGCTGGCAGCCGGTGAGCGATATCCGCGGCTAAGTATCCGGCCCCACGTAGTTTTTTGATGTGTCCCTTCGTGACGGAGGAGACCATCCACTTGCCTCCTGCTCGGGACATGTTTGGAGAGAGTTGAGGAGAAGGATGTGGACTTGGGTGCTGGAGCTCGAGTGCGCGAGAATGGATGAGCAAAGAGGAAGAAGGCGTGGGTAGAAAAAGGTGAACCCTTATCCCTTTATAAGGGCGGATGAAACTATGCGCCCCCACCAGCCTGGTAAAACTCGCTTATCCCCCAAGCGTCGTAATTGATGGCGTGGTTGGGTTACCCACGTCCGTATTGATGGGAATCCCGTAATAAGGGGACATGATCTCTGCTTCGACAAGATGTGCCAAGGAAATCGCCTCGCGAAACATGCTGAGATAGGTTATGAAAAACGATTCGGCTGTGGTGTGATGTCACGCTACGGGGTACGGCAGCAGATTAGATTTGTGGAAATATTATTCTCTCTACGGTGGTATGTGGAACTTGTTTTGCAGAGCCGCACACGATCCTCGTGTTCAAAATCTTCTATGAAATATTCGGAGGAGGAACCCGCCTTGCAATGCCAAAAACAATCTACGCGCCGGACTCATCGTCATTGAAGCCTGGTTCAGTGGCAACTGAGGGAGTGCTGGATTAGGGGGTATCCGGATAGCCGGATTATATCCTTTGGCCAGACTATTGGACTATGAAGATACAAGATTGAAGACTTCGTCCCGTGCCCGGATGGGACTCTCCTTGGCGTGGAAGGCAAGCTTGGCAATACGGATATGTAGATCTCCTTCCTCGTAACCGACTCTGTGTAACCCTAGCCCCCTCTGGTGTCTATATAAACTTGAGGGTTTTAGTCCATAGGACAACAACAATCATACCATAGGCTAGCTTCTAGGGTTTAGCCTCTCTGATCTCGTGGTAGATCAACTCTTGTAACACTCATATCATCAAGAACAATCAAGCAGGACCTAGGGTTTTACCTCCATCAAGAGGGCCCGAAACTGGGTAAACATCGTGTCCCCTGCCTCCTATTACCATCCGCCTTAGACGCACAGTTCGGGACCCCCTACCCGAGATCCGCCGGTTTTGACACCGACAGGCGTCCCATTCAAAAGTATCAAACACATGTCTTCTTGCTAACATTAATGAGCAAAATTTCACAAGGTTGTCTCATTCTAGAATGTCGAATGCGTGTTGTTTTGCGTACATCAATGAGAAAACTTTGACAAAGTTTTCCTATTCCAAAATATCAAATGCCTACGATTGTGGAATGGGCAGGGTTTGCCATCAGTTCGTACATTGACATGGCACCTCGTGCTAAATAAAGCAGCTGTTCTTTTTGTGCGGTTCCACCAAAATGAACCAAATTTGCACGTAGCTTGTATGGTTTTGCCTTTATATGTTGCAACACCTTTAACATATCGACACCTCCTTTCTTGTGGTGGAAATGAATGATTCGATGTATTCATGAACATTTTGTGTTGTTCCCATTGAAATCAAGCTGAGCACCCCTGTTTGCACAAATACAAAAAAATTAATTAGTATAAAGCAAATTGTACTATGAATTGACAGTTTAAACAAGCACCTACATGGTCCATGTAGATCACAATTTAAAAAAATGGAACTCACCGGAAAGAATCCTAGAACAACATTGTACATGCGCATCACAGCAAAAAGATGGAGATATGTCAGTCCTTCAGAGCTAAAGTTAGTTTGGTCTTGTGGGGAGTAATGTAACCATCCTTCAACTGCTCCTTCTGATGAGAAGATAGATAGGGCTTCTTCATCCTGGCATAATCGGAACTAGTCACTTCACGTACTCCATATTCTTCTTCAGAGGAGGAGGATCCTGTTGTGCAAATACAAGAGGACAACTAAATGCTAGCATCCTTTATTGCTCGAAAAAAAGGAAAGGAAATATTTAAAACAACACAGATGAAGCACTTCTCAAGGACAATACCACTTTCACATGATAGTATCTAAACAGTAGCACAACACCAATAGAGATGACAAAGCTCAAACATATGGATGAAATCCGTGGGCGAGTACCAACCTTTGTCAGGAGGCTTATTGTGTAGAGCATACAGATCAAGCACTTCTCCGGAACCATCTGTTGTTATCTACTATGGTTGCCATGCTTACTATATACTCCTCGATTAGTTTAATGTTTCCAACATCTTCTTGTGCAGTTCCACTAAAATATATGGTATCTTCAAAGAAGATCCCTGTTTGGACAAGTAGAGATAATTACATATTACATTAAGAGTAGCATCAAATCAGTGGCAAAACAATTGCTCGTTCCAGCCATTGCAATAAACTAAGATGCAAAACTATATCATTACTTGTGTCATCACAGTTCCAGTGCTTCATTACAGCACCGGGAGTTGATTTTTGTTTTTCTTCCGCTTGTTCTCCCCCTTCATCACTTGGTTCAGTAAAAGACAAGCTTCAACTTCAATGTAAGACTTGGCATGACAATTAGGGAGCACAAGTACAGTACTAAACAATGACATTAATTTTTTGATGAAAGTGGCAAAATACAGGCCAATAGTTGCGAAATATCCTTATCTTACCTCAATGGGATATTACGGTGCACATGTAGATTGGAAGTCTTGTCTCCATTTGTGCAGTTCACTAAAATCAAGCAACATTACCGTACAAGTAGCACAACATATGAAAGCACACTACACAATCATGTGAAAGAAGGCTAGTACTGACCTCTCATGACGCGGAATTCAAACAACTCACAAGAAGAAGATGTGAACCAAATTTGCCAACACTGATAGGAAGTAAGATCTCCTCTTGTGCAGTTCCACTAAGATCAAGCAATCAAGCAACGTTGTCGGTGTGACATTTTGGTTGAACTGCACAAAACACTCCTAAAACAAAAGTGTTTTGTGCAGTGCAACAAAAGGTCACAATAGCAACGAGGTGATGTAGATAACCATGTTTACACAGAGGTGCAAAGGAAACAACTAGTGGTCAATAATGGTGGATGACACAGAAGCAACAAAAACAAGCATCTAACTTATCTAAATAGAAAATAAAGTAAAACAGTAGCATTTCTCAAATGGTGGCATTGATTCATATTAACATAGAGATTATATTAACAATAAAATTCGTTAAACAAGTAATTTGCTTTTAACTTTGGCATTGCATCAATGTCCAGAAGCATTATTAGAGGGTGTTTGTTTACAGGGACTTTTTGATGTAGGGACTAAAAAAAGTCCCTTTCAGTCCCATCTAATCCAAATAGGAGGGACTTTTAGGGACTAAAACTGGGCATTTGGGACTAAAGAAAGAAGACCCTGAGGGAGAGTCTTTTTGGGATTTTTTCTAATAGTTTCCCCTGCCCCGCATCGCACCTTATCTCTATTTGTTCATTACTAGGGGTAACATGGTCTTTTAGCATGTTATTTGATAACCTCTAATCCATGTTTAGTCCCTGGAACCAAGCAGGTAGGGACTAGGGACTTTTTAGTGTGGACTAAAAAAGTCCTAGGACTTCTTAACCAAATAGTGCCGTAGATTAACAACAGCTAAAGAGTTGCATGGGACAGTGGACGCACCAGCATCATGTGCATCCACCGATGTATGAAGGGGTGATGCATAGTCTGTTACAACAAAGAACAAACAACCAAGGAGCATATTTGTGTTGGTCCCAGTATTGTTATCTTTAGACACCTTTCCCTATGTGAGCGTAGCAAATCTAGTCCTGCTCAAACTCTATAGCCTTGTCCCCCAAAACAAAAAGATCAGTTCGTTACAGATGTGCGTACTACGTTTGTCATTGTTTTTCCTTTTCGACCAACGTAGGTGCTAGATAGCCAGTCTATACTAGTACTTTCCCCCTTACTTTCCTCTTTGAACCACGTCCTAGATTCATGCTATACAACTTTCCCCCATTCCTTTCCTCTTTGAACCACGTCCTAGATTCATGTCATACAACTTTCCCCACAACTTTCCCCCCTTTCTTTGCTTTTTGAACCACGTCGTAGATTCATGCTATACAACTTTCCCCACTACTTTCCCCTATTCCTTTCCTCTTTGAACCATGCCCTAGATTCATGCTATACAAATTTCCCCACTACTTTAATGTTTGATCCAACACCTAGATTCGAGTGCAGAAGCGGAAAAATCCCACATGCACCTAGAGAAATGCATGTGGAATAAGTAAATTATAGCTTAAGGTTCTTGGGGTGTGGTTCGGTGGGCGACCGGAGGCCGTTCTGCCCACACTATGTACGGTAACGAGGAAGAAGAGGTCAGAGGCCCTCCAGCGCCGCCGCTGGGTGAAAGAGAACAGATGCGCCGGTAGTGGATTCCATCCCTCGCCAATGGTGACAGCGTTAAGCCTCCTTCCCTTCACGGAGGACGAATCTTGCTGGCTCTTTGACCAGCAGTGAGGGTAGAGAGAGAAGCCAACGAAGTCTTGTTTAGATCTGGAGAGGGTGAGAGAGTGTTAAGAGAGGAACTACAAGCGCTGAGGCTCCAGCGTGTATATATATAGTTGAGAGAGAGTGTAAAGAGTGCAAACCCTAGAATCCGAGGCTGCAGCATATACGTGATGAGGTGATTATACAGTCACTACGAGATCGTATAGCTCCGAATCCATCAATTTTGACCAGTCAAAGAATCCTCTTGGCACCGCCCCAGATCACTTTCTCTCTCTGTCATGCAGGGCCGGCCTGTCATTGGGTGGAAGAAAGAAGTCGAATAAAAACAAAATTATGCTGAAGTGTGGTTATCGAACCCGAGACCTCAAGTTTGATGAGCGAACAGGTTAACAAGCTACACCACCCTCATGTTATGTTTAACGAGGGGAAAATAACATTTTATACATTCATGCATTCGTGTGACAAGCATGCCATGTTTTTTTGCGTGGGAGTCATTGGGATTTAAATCATAATCGTGTCATGTGGCTTTGGTGGTAAGGTCATTTTGGATTTAAAGTAGTGTTGTTAGTACAGAAATAATACAGCCTTAGTCACCTTACCTCTCTCCACGCAGTACGTTGGGTCCCACCAGTTAGAGGGTGAAACAAACAAATTAATAAGAAAAATTAAAAGCGCCACCTCACACATCTCGCTACTGGTCATGAACACTGTCCAATTGATCCCTCTATTCGCTTACATACTACTTTAAGTGAATACTTATTATAACATGCACACAATTTTGGGCACTTGTATTCGACCTAAGTCAGTGTGCCACCATATCTCATACTACTCCCTCTGTCTAGGTGTAATAAGTCGCGTTAGAAGGTGCAGGGGGACCAAGGTGCAAGCAGATTGGAGAAGAAGGAGAAACTTGGCCGGTCCTTCCTCCAATCAAAGCCCTGATTTCTGTCTCTAAACGCAACAATTAATCACAACAACTAAGATATGCCGTTTTAGCTACCATGCAGGGCCATGTATTAACGCACATGCAAGCCGACTTTGATTTCTTGACTGATCAACACGTAGTTGCGCTCCATGCATTGGGTTTCTGAGGGAGATAACAAGGCAGAGTAAGGAGCATTTGGTTACATTGCTTAGGCTGGTCATAGTGGTGAGTAACTTGGACTAGAAACATGCATATGTTACTAGTATATGTTACTACCTTCATAGTGGGTAGTAACATTTGGATGGTAACATGCAAGTCTTCATTAATTGAGAGATAGACTCATTTTACCTCGGGGTGTGTTATGTTACAGTAACATATTATGTTACCCCAAGCATCTCTTTCCTCATTAACTCCATGCCACATAAGCAAATTTTTCTTGGGATGTGCTATGTTACTACCTAAGTTACTCCCACTATGGCTAGCCTTAGTAAGGAAATTGCTCGGCTAGCCCAGCTAACCAGCTTTCGCTTTGCCAACCTTGCTTGGTCAAACAATTTAGATCTTTTTCTTACCAGCCTTGCCCCGTAAAAATTGTTGTCATGAGTGGGTCACCGATTTTTCCGTGCGCGAAGTTTGTCGTCGGAAGCGAGTCGATCTGGCTCCTGAGCTAGCAAGGTTTTTCTAGCCGACCCAAGCTAGCTGGCCCACAAAAGCTAACATATTTTAACAGTTCCAAATGCCTAACCTTGCCCGGCTAGGCTATAAACTGTTCTTGCTAAGGATCCAAGCGCTCCTTAAGTAATAACGCTCACTAGCAACAAGGCCAGGAGGGGATTGAGATGCGAAGTTAATTGACGACGCCTAAACATTTTGGGAATATCTGATTTTCGTAAGATGACTTAACACCTAGATGGAGGGAGTACTACTCCACAGTCCAGGTTTGATGGAATATTCGTCACCTCTTCTCTTATTGTACGTACTCCATTTGTATCTCACTTCCTATGGCTTCGCACTTGCACGATATTCCTATTCTATGAACCTGTGTGTGTGCGCGCGCGCATGTGTGTGTGTGTGTTTAACAACATGTACATGTTAGAGAGAGCAACACATCGACCTACTCCTATAGAGAGATGGTGTGTAGTGTACGATTTAGCCGCGAGAGTCGGTGCATCCTCTCGTTTCCGAGCGTCCGATCGGGACAGGCGAACAGCTGCCACGCCCGCTCCTGACCGGCATGGCCCCACCCAAAGCCCCTACATCGCCCGCACATGCTTCCCGCCTGAAACGGTCAGTGCCGCTCCAAAGAATCGGTGCCACATTCATGCTCAGGCAGAGGGGCGCGACCTCTTGCTGGCGCCTGCGTTGAAGGGAGAAGCGGATTCAAGAGTGATGGTTGCTTTGTCCGTCCAACTTAATGCTGGTTCTATGTGATTTGATAGCTCATTGGTCATTACACTACAAAAAAATACACTTCTATGTGGATACGTGTTTGTCATAGTAGGTCACGTTTTCTGTCAAGCATGTACATCCATGACAATTTTATGACAGAATCAAGATAGTCATACATGTGCTGTCGTAGAAGTGTTCCATGACATTACCAAAATTATCAGCATGGAAGTGTCCACTTCCATGACGATAAATCACGCGTCACAGAAGTTCTTTCGTCAAGGGTGACCGACACGTGGCATCCACCGTAACGAAATGCCGTTAAGCTATCGGGTTCGGTTTTGGATCCGATAACCCGTTAACAGCCCTGACCAATAGGGATTTTCCACGTGTAAAATCATCATTGGCTGGAGGAAACACGTGTCGGCTCACCGTTGGGACAGATGTCATCCACTCATTGGACCCAAAGCGCCTATGATACGTCGACACGTGGCACAGCCCAACAGAGGCCATTCATGTGAAAAGGCCTGCCCATTTGACTTGGTCAAAAGGTGGCGGGCCGGCCTACGGCAAGCCTGTTAACGTCTTGTCTGCATATAGCCCATTTACAGCCCGCTAAACCAGGGCCCATTTATGGCCTCTCCGAATTAGGCCCAGTAGCATCATCTGGGCCGTCCAATATAATTCCAGCCTATTTTAACTTCCCGCCCATGGATGGCCCATGACGTCTTTCGGTCATATGAGGCCCTTAGTAACCCTCAGGCCATTAACGGACGATGGTAAAACTGGCCTGTAATGAACAGTGTACCACTTTATACCCATTAACGACCCATTATTCCGTTGGGCCGTTTCCAGCCCATGTTATCTTTCGGCCACCTCAGGGCCCATTTATTCTTGGGCTCCTTTCCAGGATTCTTTTACTTTCGGCCCGTTACTGTCCTTTTCTGCTTGTGGGCCAAATACAGCCCGTGGTTACAGTCGGCCCGTTTATGGCCCGTTAATACGTTGGGCCGTTTTCATAGCGTCATCAAATACGGATGATTAACAACGGCCTGTTATGGTCGGCCCATGAATGGGCGATTTCATCTCTAGCTCATTTACGGCCATAATGTGGTCTGTTATTGGCCCATGTTTGGCCAACCGATCATACGACCCGTAGAAGGTCCATTGATGATACGGCCCGTAGAAGGCCCATTGTGTCTACGGCCCGTATAAGGCCCATTGTTTCTATGCCCCGTAGAAGGCCCATTTGTTTCTACGGCCCTTAGAAGGCCCATTTGTTTCTATGGCCCTTAGAAGGCCCATTGTTTCTACGGCTCGTAGGAGGCCCATGTTAACTACAGTAAATATGTAGCCCGTGGTTAATGTGGCCTAGTTTTAAAAAATAGGTTATTGCGGCCACTAGCAAACCGCGGAAAAAGAACTGCACTGACTACAAGAAAACAAATAAAAAAGACAATAAGGAAATAAATAAGTGAGCAACTAATGCTAGGCTATCATGGCTATTACACATATTACATCCACTGGGCATCAAAATTCGCCACCAGTGCAAATATAGGGAACAAAGAAGGATATAGATGCTGCAGCAAAACAAGTCCAGAATTGAAACCACTTCAGAAGAGCTCAAGAAACAATATCCCGGGTACCCATAATGCTGGAAAGATGCTTAGCAAGCTTATTAACTTTCTCTTGTTTGGCGCTTAAATCCTCCAGCACTTGCTTTTGCACCAGAAAGTATGCATCTGAATTCTCTAGGGATTTCCTCAGTCCTTCGCCTTCCTGTCGCATAACATCTGATCGATGTCTTTCAACTTGAAGTTGAGACTCATGAAGCCGAATTGATTCAGGCAGCAAGTTCGAAGAGCTGGTGCCAGTAGTAGTAGCCAGTAACTCGAACACTACATCAAGACCGGACTTTGGGGTTGTCTCAGTATCTTCAATATAGTTTTTATCAGCTTCTTGGAGACCAATAGGGATGTCTCACTATCTTGAACCTTATCTGCATTACTTCCTTTACCATTGCATAATGGGGTACTCTTCTCCAATATTTTATCCGTGTTCTAAAAGAGAAACAAACAAACACATCACAGGTTTACAATGTAGTATATGAAACTCATTTTGGTAAACCAGTTCAGTAGTAAGGTGGACAGGATAACAGCATGAAACAAACATATATCTATGTAGTATGGTCACTGTATGGTCTATATCATTCTAGTTTATGTTGCCAAATCAAGATAGATACAGTTCGAATCATATCTACTTAAGATAAAGCAGCATAGACAGAATATAAGTGTGGGAAACTACACAGCAATAACAACACTTGTAATGTGCATGGCATGAGAACATAACTGTTTATTCAATTGAAACTGAAATCAACATAGAGAAAGTTACAACAGCAAACATGTTAAAGAAACAGGTTTAAAACATACCTGTTGCGCCATTGGAGTTTCAGTTGCATCCTTGAAAATTAGTTGGTATGACTAAATACAGTGATGCAAGAGCAAAGTAGTATGAACCATAGCTACAGAACCTTACCTGAGAACAATTCTTTTCTGCTTTAAGCGTTGCCTTGGGGTTCGGAGTGGTGGTCCTCGTGCTTTGGGCACTGCAGTTGCCTTACTAACTGCTCGTGTTTGGGTGCTCTATGGTGGAGACGGTGCTGTGTCAACGGGAACTGGGTTGCTATCTTCTGGGGTTGGGGTTAGAAGGGGTGTAGCTGGTTGTCTGTCCAACTGGGTAGGGGTACAATCTGCATGAGTCTGGGTTATGTGTGGTGGGACTGGTTCTTGGGAAAGTACAACCGTGGTTCTATCTCCATCGACAGGTAGCACGATCTTTTTTGTAGACCGTGTTTTTACTCCCGCAGATACTGCCATCACCCCCTCCAATTGAAATGGCTGATAGATGAGAAAAGTAATTGAATGTACAAATATTGTAAGATAAACAGGTGGAATGGATAGTAGGGAAGAAAACAGGGCATGAAATAATTCACATTTATGTTGTCCAACCAAACAGAAAAGCAGGACATAATTTCACATATATGATGGCCAATTAAACAGGATAGCATGACACAATTTCACATGTATGATGGCTAACTAAACAGGATAGAATGACATACTTCAAAATATGATGACTATGTAAACAGGATGACATGATATAACTATACGATGTGTCTATTAAAGTGGTTGGCATGCCATAAATCACAAACATGCCGTCGATGGAAACATGATGGGATGATATAAATCACGGATAGAATGACATAATTCAAAATATGATGACTATGTGAACAGGATGAGATGATATAACTATATTATGTCTTTAGAAAATGGGTTGGCATGCCATAATTCAGATACATGATGTCTATGTAAACATCATGGCATGATATAATTCAAATATATGATTTATATACTAAGGAAGTGAGCAGAGGGCAATCACATATATGATGTGTCAACTAAGGATATGGCATTCAATATCGTGTATATGATGTAAAAACTAAGCATTGCAATACAACATATGCAGAGGAAGAGCAGTTGAATATACAAACATTGTTGACAAAAGCAATGAGAAATACAAAAAAATGACGGCATGATATAATTCGCATATATGGCACTTGGCTAAATAGCATGGCATTGCATAATTCACATATATAATGCCTTGCAACAAGATAGCATTTCATAATTCACATATATAATGTGTTGCAACAAGATGGTATTGCATAATTCACATATATGGTAATTAGACACTAAAAGGTGGCATTCACACAAAGCATGTCAAAACTAAGCAAATGACATAGCAATGCAAGATACCATAGGCACGATATGAGCAACATAACCCTGCAAAGTTAGAGCATGCACCTCGGGAGGGAAATAGGACTGGTCATCTATCTCTGAATCCTCCTCAGAGGAGCTATCTGTAACCAGCAAGACATGCGCTTCGTCAGATAGCATTGTCTGATCTGAAGACCTTGTTTCCACTCCAGATTTTTCCATGACCGTCCCGAATGGCTGATGCACAGGAAGAGTAAATGAATGTACTAAAATTGTTGACAAATTTAACACGTAATAAAAAAATGATGTCATGATATAATTCACATATAAGATGACTGGCTAACCAGGGTGGCATTGCAAAATTCACATATATAATGCCTAGCTAAACAAGATGGCATTGCATGATTCACATATACGATAAAGAAACTAAACAGATGGCATTGACACAAAGCATGTCTAAACTAAGCAGATGACATATTTGATGTATACAGTAAGCAATGCAAGGCACCATATGCATGATATTACCAACATCAGCATGCCAAGTTAGAGCGAAGACCTCATGGGGTAAATAGGATTAGTCTTCTGCTTCTGAATCCCCCTCGGAACAGTTATCTTCCTCTTGATTACGATCCGAAATGGGTGGAGGGGGGCTGCCTTTGCGCCCAGCATGGAGCGACGTTTGCTTGAAATTTTATTGCCATGCAAGGCTCGTCTCTTTTGCTCTACAAGTTCATTTCCATTGTGTACAATAACTGACATGCATAGGAATAAAACATAGTGAGATTATGTAAGGAGTGCATGTACAAATCCAGAGTGATGGTAGCAAACTATGGATAGACCCAAAACCAATGATAGCAGGCAGATAATAGCTTTAGTTAAAAATTCAGATAATGGCTCCTTTAATGTTTGTTTGCACCCAACATGAAACTCATAGTAAACACCCGACATTAACCAGATAGTAGACAGATAGTACTGATTGCTGCCCCAATATGTACCCCGCAACCATTTAAAAACTCAAGTTTAAGCATAAGTTTGGACCAGACTCAGAGTCTAATAGGTGAACACGAAGATAATGTAGCATGTCATCATATTAAGCGGTGCATAACATAAGTAGACACGAAAGAGTGCGACCTCTCTTGTGGACCCGTGTAGTCCTCGAGGTCATCTGAAGTTTTCGTGGCTGCCAGCGACGGGGAAGAAGATCTGAGGCGGCGAAAGATAGTCTGGAGAGCGGATCCCTGCTGTGGTGAACCCTTCCATCGTTGCAGCAGCTGAGCTGGGGTGGAACACAACGCCGCAGGAGCAGGTCAAACCACACAAGGTTTTCGTTGACACATATCTGTAACAGAAGTAATTGTGTAAGGGCTTGTTTGAATTTGAGGATTCTAACAATGCAGGGATAGGAAATAGACGGGAATAGGATAGGAATGCACGTGCAAAACAGAGAATTTAAAAACATAGGATTTCTGCCAATCTGGGTGTTCGGTTCACAAGAATTGGAAGATCACAGGATGCAAAGAAGCATGGTGAGATTATGTCAAACCAAAAGAAAATGTACGGTTATAATGCTATTATGCTACTATCTCTTAGTCTTGTGCTTCATGAATAGGAATTTGAAAAGGAGAACAAGTAGAAATTAAAATTCCTATGGTTTTTCTGTCAAGGAGACACTAAAGGAACAAATCCTACAGTTTTCCTTTGCTCCATTCCTTTGCACCAAATTCATGAAAAGTAGTACCATAGGAAACTTTCCAATTCCTATGTTTTTCATTCACTTTTCCTTTCAAGCACTGGCGATTCTAGTAGGCAGGCTTCAGCAAGGAAAAGCCTACACTAAAAAAATGTTTTTGTGCTACTTCTATTACTTTGGACCCAGGCCACTACCCTACTAGCTCAACTCCCAGGGCCATCGACAAAGCATAGCTCAAACGCGCAGAGATAAATAATGATGGTGTTCAAGGGAGTCCATCACGAATAGCTAAGTTGCCTGGTACCTCACTGCTTGTCATATAGTAGGGTAAAATAATCGTATTTCCTGTTAATCCATGTGCTAAGTGGACAATATATATAACATGTAGAGTAAAAAAGATATGCAACAAGTGTACAACCTCTTTGGCGAAGCCATGTCGATCTCAGTGTGATTGGGTTGGCCGGTGAGGATGCTATTGCTGACTTGGCTGTCGGAGGAGGGGAACAAGATCTTAGGCGTCTAGAGATGGAGCCCGAGGTACTGCTCCGTTGTGATGGAGGGTTTCGTTGTTGGAGCAGTTCCGGTGAGTTGTATGACGCTGAGGCTGAAGCAGGACAAGAGAGACAACATTAACTGAGTGGAATTCTAATAGAATCTCCAATAGATGATGTAGAATACATAACCACAAAGTGCTAGATGTAAAATACATCAGCTACTCATCTCTGAACTTAACTATCGAAACTAAATTTAACTGACGAAACTGAACTTGACTGTCGAAACTAAATTTTGCTGTCGAAACTTAATTTTACTGTCGAAACTGAACGCACTAGAGGTGAGGCTACACGTCAGTCGACTGACTTTTTCATCTTTGGTCAATCGATTTTGTAGCCGTTGGATACGAAATCAAGGGCCTGCAGTTCATCTTCAACCTCCACCCCCTGAGCCGCCAGCCACCACCGGCCAAACAGCCGCCCACGGCCGGCAGTGCACCGCCCCGCCCGCCCTGAAAACACTCCCCACCGCCAGTCCGCCACCGCCCCGGCCATCCCTCTAGCCGCCCCCCCCCCCGTTCCGAGCTTTTTCTCTGGCGATCCCCATGCCACCGCCCCACCACCGCCCCCACCCTGAACCCTAAGATGGATAGTGGGTACCTCTCCAGCGAGCCCCCCTCCCCGCTGCGGCTGGTTCTTCCTTAACTCCGGTGAGCCCCCCCTCCCAGCCCCTGAAAATTGACTGACCCAAAAGTCGATTCAGTCGACTGAAGTGTAGCTAAATCGGAGCATCATAGCAAGAAAGAGCGAGAGCGGCAGCGTGAGCAAGAGCAAGAGCAAGAACAGACAAGGCAGGGGACCGAGAGCAAGAGCAGAGCAGCAGCGCGAGCAAGAGCTAAAGCAGCAGCAGCTCCTACTGATGTGGACGTCGCCGCCGAGGGAGCGACGTCGTGGAGGAAGTAGCCGACAAGGCCGCCGTGCATGGAGCCCTGCCGTGTCGACTCGGGACCGAGCGCCGGCAGCACCGTGAGATCGAATTAAGAAGAAAATGCGGCGGTTAGTGTACAACCTCTTTGGTGGCGCCGATTAGGCCGCAGCTTCATCCGAGGAAACGGTGATGATGATGCTCTTCCAGTGGTGCAGGTGAAGACGGCGGTGTGGGAATGGAGGTGGTGCGAAAGACGAGGGGAACGTCGGGGCAGCTCCTTGGAGGTGGAGGACAGGGTGGCTGAACCGGCGGGATGACCAGATCGACGACGGATCCTCATCCGGTACGGTGGGTGAGGGACGTTGAGGTATTGCTGTGGACAACTTCATCGGGGAAGATGCTCTGGCTGGGTGGCGGACGGAGGAGGGTGTGGGGCTTCGCAGATTTTCCCGGCCTCTGGGTACGAATGGGTGGGCGGATGGGATGGGAGTGGGGAACCATGGCTTAGGGACGCGCTTGTCCGAAATGCGGGGTAAGTTACGAAAGTACCCCACCGATTTGAGGCGGTTTTTTTGGTTTAGGGGTATCACGGGCATTTCGCGTGTCGGGATTTCACAGGAGGTGGGAGTTTTCGCGCGCGTTGTAATTTTGGAATAGTAAGGTGCGGGTTGATATGGAGGGAGTTGTCGGAGCACAACGAGACAAGGATTTATCTTAAATATTTCGGGGTAACAAGGCGCGGGTTGAAGAGGCAGGAGTTTCACATCACGATAGAAAGAGATGCTAGCTTGAAATTTCGGCATAACATGGCGCGGCTTGAAATTTTGGAAGAACAAGCTTAACGTGTACCCAAAAAAAGACAATTTAGACTAGTATGATATACTATGTACAATGTGTTTAACACGCACAACACACACAGACACCATTTAGACTAGTAAGGTACACGTGCATTGCATGCATGAGATTTGGCAACCAAATTATGAATAAATACCACATTATAGCATGTAAGCTTTGAGTCATATATGCATGATGTAGATGTTCGTTTAATTCTTATAGTTCATTTCATTCAAAATCATCTAGTTTTTATAAGAAAGCAAATCTATTTTAAGATCCATGGAATTGTGTGCTGTAAGGCATAAAGTATAAGCAAATCATGTAGAAAAACATTTGGGCAATTCTGATATGGAAGATTCTAGAACAAAGAAGAAGTGCTTGTGTTTTGAGGTTTGTGCATTATTCTTAAGTTTAACCATATAGTCTTCTAGATTGTACATGTGGCAAAATATGGTGGAATCTAGATGATATCCAACGGCCAGTAGTTCTCAAATTTGCCAAATCTGCAACATCGGTTTGGCCTCATCCAACGACCATCTTTCCAAGTTAAATTTATCCGCACACTATATAAAAAATATAATATTATATATAGGGGTATAGATATAGATATGTGATGCGAAAGCTACCTATCATCTCCAATTAGAATAGTGTGTCCATGCACGGATGCAATGTGGCCAAACGATGTCTGCCATCGGTATCTCAAATTCAAATCAGTCTGACCTTGTTCAATGTGTATACATTACAGCATGCTCATTTCCAAACCAGACCGCGCAAATTCCGTTATATTCATGCATCCATGGGTTTCAAACATCATGATCTCTTATTCAAATATTTGAATTCAACTTTACATTGATTATGACCTCACCTAGTCTTTTACACCCACACATTGGTCTTCTCTTTATAATTGTACCACTAACTTTCTCTCGTGCATGCATGCACACACACTACCAGTCGGAATTATCCATCGCACACATGCAATCTTTTTCTTCAGGTCGGTCTCCCATGAAGGTACACACACACATCCCCCTCTCCATCATATCGGGCATTCTTTATCTCTCACGTGCATGCGCAATGATCGATGTTCCTCTATGTGTGTGTGTGTGTGTATAGCTAGGTCTTTCATAGTTTTCCACATAAACCGATCAATCTATATATCTAGTGAGGTCTCACCCTATTTCCCACGTCCACATCGATCAATCTATACCTCTCTATATAGGATTACATATATAGTTAATACACCCACATTAATTATATATCCAACACCCCCTGTCATCATCCATGCCTCCCGTTTCATCTCTCAGACGTGTGCACAATGGCCAAGACAGGGGGCAGCAAGGGCCCCCCTAACATCACTATATATCGAGGCTAATATGAATGTGATCATTAGAGAATTGCTGGTAAAAATGGTTTAAGTTGATGAATTGGCCCTCCACATAAAGGATTAGCAATGCTTGGCCCCCTAGCTCATGGGACATTTTTCATGGCTCCGCCACTGTGCAACAGCGCACGTTCTCGCCCCCTCACTCCAAATATCAATCTCGCAGTTGTGCACTCCTTCATAGTCTCCCTCCAGTCGGCCCCTCGCACCATGTTCTAGCCCCCCACCGGATTTTGCCACATGTACAATCTAGCAGACTCCATGGTTGAACTTAAAGCATAATTCACAAATCTCAAAACAACAATGGTTCTCCTTTGTTCTAGAATCTTCCGTATCATAACTGCCCAAAGTTTTTTTCTAGTTGAATTCCCATTGTTTGTTTTTACTTTATTCTTTACAACGCACAATTCCATTAATCACAAAATAGATTAAGGGCTTCTTTGATTCAAAGGATTCTCAAAGGAATTTTGGAGGATTCTAATCCTTAGGAACTTTTCCTATCTTGGTTGTTTGGTTCGTAGGATTGTAAACCATAGGAATTTTTCCATATGATTTATTTGCACTAGATTTCATAGGAAACATCCCATCCACTCAAACCTCTTTGAAAGAATTCTGCATTTTTTCTATGCACAATCTAACACTTGTACAATCCTGTAGGATTCAAGACGACATTCCACTCTAATCCCATGTTCTTCCTATTCTCGCGTTTTGAATCCTACGAATCAAAGAGGCCCTAGGTTTTTTATAAAAACTAATTGATTTTGAATGAGATGAACTACAAGAATTAAACGAAGGTCTACATCAGGCATATATGACTCAGAGCTTACATGCCATAGTGTGGCATTTATTCATAATTTGGTTGCAAAATCTAATGTGTGCAATGCACGTGTACCTTACTAGTACTTCGAGTATGTGCAAAAGACAATGGCACACTACACAGTGTCTCTCTTACAGTTCATGAAGCCACGTGGCACATGCGGAGGCGTTGTCGCAACATCCTTGTGTGGATTGATCATAGTGACGTGCTGCTGGTTCCAGAAGAATGTACTCGTCCTCCCTGAGCCACACTGGCGGTACATGCACAAAGCGAAGATGTGCACGCACGCCACGCACGCACTCATTCCCTCGCACACACACGCGGGTACACGGGCAGACGCAATTTTGTACCAAGATCCACCCCATGTGATAATTTGACGCGAGTAAAGTCCTTCACTTCATTGATGGTCAATTAATACAGCGCATGCAAATTGAGTGGACGCGAGGGAGGAAGAAAGACATTACTACTCCACTGCACGCATGCGAGTAGTTAAATTATGGGTTGCTAGTAGTAATTCCATTGGTCTCCTTCGTATTTTGTGCCAATTTTTTACAGTAACATAATATTTATGCATCCGAGCAGTGTATTCTACTTGAAATTTATGTTCCACTAAACTCATCGGGAGCCGTTTCGGGCCTCGAAACCAAAACCCATCAATTTATCTTTACCTTGTTCCCATCGCATTCGAAAGTACTAGTGCTACAATTAAGAGCAAGCCTGCTAACACCTACTAGTACGTAACAAACCTAAACATGTTCCCACTATGCAGGTATTAGTTCTAGTGCTAGTACTTAGGTTATAAAAAGGGGAACAACCTAACCAAAAATTACTCTAGCTCTCCTCCTCATATGTGCTTCTTCTTCGTCCGTCCTTGCCATGTTAGGTGCGCAGAGCTCTAGGCCGAGAACTACTCGTAACAAGGGAGCGGCAACCAAGGCTGCAGAAAAAAGAGGGCTCGCCGCGACGCAGAGACCTCGAAAGATCTCTCACAGGCTGGCGATGGCTCCCAGGAGCGCCCTAGCCACGGAGGCGAACATGCCGAGTTGGCGGCGCTGGAGTCGTTATTCTACGATGGCATGCCTAATTAGCTCAATAAGAAACTCAATAAGCATAAGGAGTTCATCCACGGCTTGGTGGAGCTGCTGAAGGAGAGCCTCGACGACATGCCCGCTGAGCTCAATAAGCAGGGGGAGTTGACCGCTGGCTTGGTGATGTTGCTGAAGAAGAGCATTGCCTTGAATAAGAAGGCAACCGGCGAAATCCTGCAACTTCAGGAGGAGAAGGTGAAGCTCTACCACGAGCTCGACCTGCTGAAGGAGAAGAAAGCCAGATGGAAGAAGCTGCATGAGAGTAGTAGTTCCTCGATGAAGATGATGCACGCCCTCGTCATGGAACAGAAGGAGGAGTTGGCAAAGCTCCGCATCGAGCACCCGGATGCTGTCAAGGTACTAATGCGGCCGTGGAATAGATGATGAAGGCTCGCGTCGAGAAATCCCGCATCATGGACAGAATGAAGAAGATGGCGGAGGAGACGCGCAAGGAGACGGAGGTCGTGGAGGCGATGAAGAAGCAGTCACGACTCCGCGGCAAATTAGATCATTTGGGGTGATAATCTTCCTTCTTCTTTTGATCATGTGTTTCTTCTTTTGCTTCGTGTGTTTCGTCACACGTGTCACGTTCTCTACGAGGCATGAATAGAACAATGCTAACAATGAGATGACTAGCAAATTAGATCATTTTTTATCACCATATGGCACTGGGCTGCCGTGTTTCGTGCTCCTCCGTCATACTAGTACTACTCCAGTGGAAAACTTGAGTATACCGCACGGTTCTTTGCTCCTCCTTAGGTCGTCGGCTCATTTATACGAGTAGTCAAATCACAAGGCCCCGCCTTCCAGCAGTAATGAGCCGTCAAATCACAAAGGCCCCCGCCTCTCGTGAAAAGGACCAAGCTAGACTGCCCCGCCCTCTAGCCTTTTAAAAAATGTATACATTTGTACAGTAGTAGTATCGATGGATTGTGCCATGGAGCAAAACTAGCAAGATGAAATTAAAGAAAAAAGTTGGTACATATAGAGAGGGCTCGTCGCCAAATTATGCATATACTATATGACACTACCCACTATGAAGGTACTAGCAACATAGACTAGTAACTAGTCTATGTTACTCTCCACTATGACCAGGCAAAGTTGAGGCGCGGATACCAACGAGGGCCTGGTTGTGTCTATACTTGGACAACTCACCCGACTACATGCGCACCAGGGAGACTAAGCTCGTGTCATGCTGGTGCCGTGTGCGGCCTACACATTAACCAAAACCTCGCGCCTCCATCTTAGCCTCTATGTTTTAAACTTCTCAATATCAAGTCCAAGGAGCAACGTGAAACCTATGACAGAGCCAATCGGATGGTTGAGAACACTACAATTCGTAGCTTTAGATGCGTGTGTGAGAGGACGAGTGTGTGCGTGCACCTCTTCTTAGAGTACAAGTGTATGTCGGTGGCATCGACCTAGGGAGCAGTGATGGTGCGTGCGAGAAGTCCTGGGAGATAGGTGTAATGCGTCTGAAAAAAGACTAGTCTATAGCTCGCCACGAGGCTATTCCTGTTGAACGCCAAGCGTAAGATATGTATCCGATGGTGCCAGTTTTTGCACGTACACAGCAGTAGAAAAAAACTAGTACCATGGCATATGCTACACCATGGCCGAGAAAACGTGCGGACGTTACGCCATCCGGGAATAGTGTCGCACTTTGAAACTAGAACCGTCAATAAATTTTGAGCGCGTCTCGTCACATTCCAAATTACTGCTACTACCATGCTATATTTAATTGCAAACCTGTTCACACCGATC
>NC_053023.1:463758982-463913236 GCF_003073215.2 Triticum urartu | reverse complement strand
ACGCTCACTGTTCATCCAGAGGCAGCATTGATCGGCTTCAGTTAGCGGCAGTAGCGAAGGAATCGCTCGATCGGGTTCAGTTAACAGCCATCGATCGATCGCTCGGGTTCAGTAACGCATAGCCTGCAGTGCAATCGCTCGGGTTCAGTTAGAGCCCAACGCCTCGCTCGGGTTCAGTTAGAGCCAACGCCTCGCACACACACGCGTACGTGTACGAGAGAAACGCACATCGCTCGGCCCCCGACCTCCCACCGTAACCAGGAACTCCCCGAAATTTTCCTCCCCCTTGCTTCTACCACCGTTTTTTCCGTCATGGACGGCCCAAAGAATGTCATGGAGCTGCGTCTCCGGCCCGCCCAGGACGAAAAGCCCATTTTCTGTCATGATTTTTTGTCATAGAAGTAGGAGCCCACCACATCTATGATGATACCGGGTTTTGTCACAATTATCGTCATAGAAGTGTCATATGTATGACAGAAAAAAATTTCGTTCGGCCCAAAATGTCACGGATGTGTCTTTTTTTGTAGTGATATGGATAGTAGATAATGGTTTTTGTAATCTGAAAATATAAAAACAGCAAGGTAACTAATGATAAAAGTCAGCACAAACGGTATTGCAATGCGTTGAAACAAGGCCTAGGGTTCATACTTTCACTAGTGCAAGTGCTCTCAACAATAATAACATAATTGGATCATATAACTATCCCTCAACATGCAACAAAGAGTCACTCCAAAGCCACTAATAGCGGAGAACGAACAAAGAGATTATGGTAGGGTATGAAACCACCTCAAAGTTATTCTTTCCAATCAATCTGTTGGGCTATTCCTATAAGTGTCACAAACAGCCCTATAGTTCGTACTAGAATAACACCTTAAGACACAAATCAACCAAAACCCTAATGTCACCTAGATACTCCAATGTCACCTCAAGTATCCGTGGGTATGATTATACGATATGCATCACACAATTTTAGATTCATCTATTCAACCAACACAAAGAACTTCAAAGAGTGCCCCAAAGTTTCTACCGGGGAGTCAAGACGAAAATGTGTGCCAACAACCCCTATGCATAGGTTCATGGGCGGAACCCGCAAGTTGATCACCAAAACATACATCAAGTGAATCAATATAATAACCCATTGTCACCACGGTTATCCCACGCAAGACATACATCAAGTGTTCTCAAATCCTTAAAGACTCAATCCGATAAGATAACTTCAAAGGGAAAACTCAATCCATTACAAGAGAGTAGAGGGGGGAAGAAACATCATAGGATCCAAATATAATAGCAAAGCTTGAGATACATCAAGATCGTACCACCTCAAGAGAACACGAGAGAGAGAGAGATAGAGAGAGAGAGATCAAACACATAGCTACTGGTACATACCCTCAGCCCCGAGGGTGAACTACTCCCTCCTCGTCATGGAGAGCACCGGGATGATGAAGATGGCCATCGGAGAGGGATTCCCCCTCCGGCAGGGTGCCGGAACGGGTCTAGATTGGTTTACGGTGGCTACGGAGGCTTCTGGAGACGGAACTCCCGATCTATTGTGCTCCTCGAAGTTTTTAGGGTATATGGGTATATATGGGAGGAAGAAGTACATCGGTGGACCTCCGGGCTGTCCATGAGGCAGGGGGCGCACCCCCCACCCTCTTGGGCAGCCCGGGACTCTCCTGGTCCATCTCCGATACTCCGTGGGCTTCTTCTGGTCCAAAAATAAGTTCCGTGAAGTTTCAGGTCAATTGGACTCCGTTAGATTTTCCTTTTCTGCAATACTCTAAAACAAGGAAAAAACAGAAACTGGCACTGGGCTCTGGGTTAATAGGTTAGTCCCAAAAATAATATAAAAGTGTTTAATAAAGCCCATAAACATCCAAAACAGATAATATAATAGCATGGAACAATCAAAAATTATAGATACGTTGGAGACGTATCACGCATCTCTCGAGAAGTATCATGGTTCTGAGAGGGAACATGTCACCTCTGTGTGCGAAACGACTTATGCTGCCTCTTCCCACCTTGATTTATTTTACAAAGGCAACATGCAACTATAGGAGTGTCATGTTAAAATTTGGAATTATTCAGGGTTTGTTTGATCTTTTTTATACATTAATTGAGTTTCTAGGCTTTTAATGTGCATATTCAAATTTGAACTACGGGCACATACTCTAGTGCACCAATATTGGTTGAAAAATCATATATGTGTCCTTGGGTGAATGTTTAGGTCACATGCCAAAATTGGGAATGAATTTCAAACATTTGCTGGCATGGCTTGGCAGAAACATTGAGAAACTTGGTTTTCAAAATTCTATAAATCCAAAACTTGCCTGAAAATCATGAAACTTGGCATGGTGTTATGACATGGCACCAACATCCTGTGTAAATTTTTTGTCCGATTTGGGACAAGTTTTGGTATGAACTTCTTACAAACTGGAGCTTCTCTCAATTAAGCATCATGGTTCTAAGAGGGAACGTGTCACCTCTGTGTGAAATGACATACGCTGCCTCTTCTCACCTTCATTTATTTTACAGAGGCAACATGCAACAATAGGAGTGTCGTGTTACAATTTGGAATTATCCAGCATTCGTTTGGCTTTTTATACATTAATTGAGTTTCTAGGCATTTAATATGCATAATTCAAGTTTGAACTATAGGCACATGTTCCAATGCACCAAAATAGGTTGAAAATTCATATATGTGTCCTTGGGTGAATGTTTAAGTCCCAAGCAAGAAATGAGAATGAATTTCAAACATATGGGCGTTGTGGCTCGGCCGGAAACATTGAGAAACTTGGTTTAAAATTCCTGTAAATCCAAAATTCACCTGAAAATCATGAAACTTAGCATGGTGTCAAGACATGGAACAAACATGCCGTGGTAAATTATTTATCCGATTTGGGACAATTTTTGTTATAAGCTTCTTACAAACCGTAGCTTCTCTCAAGAAGCCTCATGGTTCCAAGAGGGAACGTGTCACCTCGGTGTGCGAAATGACATACACTGCCTCTTCCCCCTTAATTTTTTTACACATGCAACATGCAACATAGGAGTTTCATGTTACAATTTGGAATTATTTAGGGTTCGTTTGGACTTTTTATACATTATTTGAGTTTCTAGGCATTTAATGTGCATAATTCAAATGTGAACTACATGCACATGCCACCGTGCACCAAAACGGGTTGAAAAATCTTATATGTGTCCTTGGGTGAATGTTTAGGTCCCATGCAAGAAATGAGAATGAATTTCAAACATCTAGGCGTCGTGGCTCAGCCAGAAACATTGAGAATCTTAGTTTTAAAATTCCTATAAATCCAAAACTAGCATAAAATCATGAAACTGGGCATGGTGTCATGACATGGCACCAACGTGTTGTTTTAAAAAAAATCCGATTTGGGACAAGTTTTGGTATAAGCTTCTTACAAACCATAGCTTCTCTCAAGAAGCCTCATGGTTCCGAGAGGGAACGTGTCACATATGTGTGCGAAACGACATACGCTGCCTCTTCCTGCCTTGATTTATTTTACAGAGGCAACATGCAACTATAGGAGTGTCGTGCTAAAATATGAAATTATTGAGGGTTCGTTTGGCCTTTTTATACATTATTTGAGTTTTCTAGGCATTTTGAAACAAATAGTTGCCACTTATTATCGCAAACGGTTGCATTATTCCAACCGTGGGTGTTCCACTGACCATTTACTACTATGGGGAGCTGTTTAATTAGATGGGACACATGCAAGCTGTCCGCCGTGCAGGCTCATCGGGAAGTGGGCCCTTTGACCTGCCAGCGAGCGGTGCCAAAAACTTATTGATGGTTTTGGTTTCGGCCGCCTCGGGGAGGTACATAGAACAGTTTCCGGTGCTCCTCCTACTCCTCCATTCTTATCTATAAGCATCGCGGCCAAGGATTGCCGCCTGCTGCGATGGAGGATGATCCGACCAACAAGAGGTGGCGGGTCGAGCCAGAACCGCAAGAGCCTCCGACGAGCGTGGACTTCATCAGCGGCCTCCCCGATGAGATGTTTCTAACCATCATATCCCTCCTTCCCATACAATATGGCATGCAGACAACTATCCTCTCCCGACGGTGGCGCCCCCACTGGCACTCCACCCCCTGGACCTCATTGACAACAACAAGCTCTGCAGTGGGGAGCACAAATGCTTGGACGCATTGTCCCACATCCTCGCCACACACCTTGGGCCGATTAGATGCCTTGCCATCGGCAAGTTCCGTTCCAACTTGATGCGGAGCATCCCAAGGCCATCCCCATGGACCCAACTACATCTCCTTCGACACCTCTTGGACCCATGACACAAGCACGTGCAAGAGCTCTTGAAACCGAGGTGACATCTCTCCTCTCACATTTCCACTTTGATACACATGAGACATGGCTACTACCTCATATGGATACTTTGTGCATGCTCAGGTACCATGGATAAGCTAAGGAGCAAGGATAAGAAGAAGAAGAAGAAGAAGAAGAGGAAGATGGACGTGAAGACGGAGAAGAAGAAGTCATGAAGAGGAGGCTACAGGCTCCGGACGTCCGTCGACCTCCAGGCTCCGGACGTCCAGCCCTCTCCGGACGACCGACGCCCCCACACCCGAGCCAAATCTACGGTTTTCCGGAGCCCCTCGGACGACCGACGACGCCCGAACGTCCGACCCCGACCGGACGTCCAACCGAAGCACACCTGAGCCGAAATTACGGACCCTCGCGAGCCTCCGGATGACCGGTGACCCCCGGACGTCCGACGCCTGTCTGCTGATTCGTGTTGGGCCGCAACCCATGTACCCCCTTTGCCCCCCCCTCTTTTGCACTAAGAATATAAATACTCCACCTATTCCATCTAGCTAGGGTTAGTGTTGTGATAGCTCATTTGAGAGATAGAGCTATGCTCATCCATATCAGATCTCCACCTTGCGAGAGACCGCGGCCTCTTCGGAGAAGATCCCTTTGGATTCAAGCCCCCTTTCTAAGGGAAGATCCCCCCGTGGATTCAAGACCTCCTCGCGGAGAAGACCGGTTACCATGTATCGTCCCTAGTTGATCGTGTATCATGTATCGTTCCATGTATCTGAGGATCTAGCACATGTGTGACCTATTCAAGTTGGTTTGAGTGTTTTCTCTCGTTTTCCCCTTTGTGTTCTTCGTGCTCTTCGCAGGATTCCACTCCTTTCGTGAAAGATCGGGCGATAGGGTTCCTACCCTACATCATCTTGGTATCATGAGCCAAGTTGAGCACGATTTTGGAGCATCCCCGTTGTGTTGCTAGCCTTGTTTTGTTGTTTTTCGTCCTAATTCGAAAATTCCCCACAAAAATAGCCCCAAATTTTTTTTTGATTCGTTAGTGTGTTGAGATTTTGTTGGTTTGGATCCGTGGATTTGCTTTGTTTTGAGTGGATCTAGCTTTTCCCCCCTTTCCCCACCCTTTCCATCCACAAAATCCTCCGGATTTGACAATTTTCACCATATCCACCTCGAACCCTAGCTGTTCATCCCGTGCCCGAAAATTGCCCAGGCCCCGAACGTCCGACCAAGCCCGGACGTCCGACGACGACCGGACGACCGGCCCATCCCGGACGTCCGACCGACCCTGACGAAACTGATTTTTTTTCAGTTTTAGTCACCACCACCGCCCCACATTTCCGCAAACGCACTCCTACCACTACACACCATCCCCACTTCTGCATACCACCACCATTTTGGACCGTTTCACACTCCGACACATGTTGCCACTTTGAGGTTTGAGAATTTGAGTTGCGGTACCGTATCCTTTTGTGTTTCGGCTATCTAGGTACGGTTCGACATCGACATCACCGCCGCTCATCTTCGCCACGGACGCATCCTACATCATCACCGCCATCCTACATCGTCATCAACAACGACCACCTCGACTACACATTGGTATTTGTGCCACCATTTTGACACCATACCGGAAGCGAGACCGGTAACCTCGTCTTGGTATCGTGATATATCATTCTTGCCATTACATTGATAGCCATCATAGCCTTACTCCTTTGTGTTGCTTACCCATCGAGACTAGCCATTGAGTATTGCCGGCAACGAGACTTGTGCACATTAGTGATCATACTTCCCATAGCATACAAACATCATTGTTGCATTGTAACGCCCGGATAATCACGCTACAGTGATCTCACGTTAATGGTGACACGTCACCTCTGTCACTGTAATTAATTTCGGGTTAATTCAAAACCGTTTCAAATTTAAATCCTAATTAAGTCAAACGACAAAAGTTTTCGAATATTAAAATAAAATGTTCGGGCTATGTCTATTATTGCATCGGTAATTATGGTGAAGTAAACACATTTTTATAAAATGCCTAAATGCTTTTAAATGACTTAAGACAGAAAAGAAAAAAACAAACAAACAGAAAACAAAAAAAAAGAAAGAGAAAGACCCCCACTGGGCTTCGGCCCAGCAGGCCGGCCCATTCGACCGCAGGCCCAACCGGCCTCCCCCACGCCTCCCTTATCCCCCCCCCACGACCGAAACCCTAGCTCACCCCCACCCCACTCGCACCACTCCCCCCTGGATCTGGATCGAGAACTCCCGATCCCCTCGCCCCCGCACGCCGACGCCAGCGCCCGGAGCCCTTCCCCTGCCGGACTGCTTCCCTCTACGCCGACGACGTCCCCGGCATCCTCCCCGAGCCCGCTGCCCGAACCCCTACCCCCCCCATGAGCACGCCCCGCGCTCCCCCTCCTCTCTCTCTCTCTCGCCCGTGGCCGCGCGCCGACCCTTGATGCTGCTCTCCCTCCGCCGTTGCCTCCCCGTGCATAGTGCCCGCTGCGCCATTGCTGCCTTACCCCGCACGCGCCGTCCCGCATGCTCCGCTGGCCTCCTTGTCGCGAGCCTCGTGCGCCTCCCCCCTGCTCGTTGCTGCTCCGGGGCGGCTCCGCCCGCGCCACCGCACAGCCACCGCGCTCTGCGTCCCAGACCGGCGCCCGCTACGTGTCGTCCCACGGCGCTCCCCGCCCCTGCTGCTCCTTCCCCGTGCGACGCGCTGTCGCCTCTCCCCCTCCTGCGCCTTGTCCGCCTTGGCCTCGCCCTCGCCCTGCAACTCGCCTCACCACCACTGCCTGCAGCTACTGCTGCTCCGCTGCCGTGTGCCATCTGCCGCGACGGCCCTCTCCGCTAACCGCGCAGCCCTGCTCCGGCTGCGGCCGCGACCGTCGGTGCCCACAGGGCCGTTGCCCTTCACCCCAGCGCCAGTCGCCGCCTCTTCGGTGGCTCGCCGGAGCCCCGTCCGCCCCATCGTGGCCGCCGCTCCCCAACCGCGCCCAAACGGGATGGGCATCAGCCCCAGCGCCTGAAACCCGTCTACCCAGCGCCCGTTAAGGCCGCTAGGCCTATAACAGCTAGGCCCCACCCCCCATGTGCCAATGACAGGTGGGCCTAGACCCAGAACGAAAACGATTTATAAAAATATATATAATTAATTAAAAATAAATAAATTAGTAATAAGTAAATAAAAATGTTAATTAATTAATTAATTAACTAAATTAATTAACTTAATTAATCCTATTTAATTAAACTAATTAAACATTAGGTACCTAGTTAACTAATTAAACTGATTAATAGGTTAATTTGGTTATTATACCTATGACATGTGGGACCCACACGTCAGCGACCCAGTCAACACCTCTGTTGACTGCTGACATCTTGCTGATGTCATGATGACATCAGCATGTACTGTTCTGGATAATGTTAGAATTAAGTAATTAAATAAATCCAAAAAAATGATTTAAACCTTTTAAAATTAATATAAAATAAACCGTAACCCAAATGAAAATACTTTGTACATGAAAGTTGCTCAGAACGACGAGACGAACCCGGATACGCAGCCCGTTCGTCCGCCACGCATCCCTAACCTATCCAACTCGCAACTTTCCCCCTCCGGCTCCTCTGCCCGAAAACGCGAAACGCCAGGGATACTTTCCCGGATGTTTCCCCCCTTCACCGGTATCACCTCATACCGCGTTAGGGCACGCCTAGCACCACGCTTTGCTTTGTCATGCATCGTTATGCATCTGTTTGCATTGTATTTATTGTTTCTCCCCCCTCTTCTTCCGCTAGACACCGAGACCGACGTCGCTGCTACCCAGTACGACTACGGAGTTGACGACCCCTCTCTCTTGCCAGAGCAACCAGGCAAGCCCCCCCCCCCTTTGATCACCAGATATCGCCTACTCTTTTCTCTATACTGCTTGCATTAGAGTAGTGTAGCATGTTACTGCTTTCCGTTATTCCTATCCTGATGCATAGCCTATCCTTGCTACTACTGTTGTTACCATTACCTGCTATCCTACTGCTTAGTATAGGATGCTAGTGTTCCATCAGTGGCCCTACACTCTTGTCCGTCTGCCATGCTATACTACTGGGTCGTGATCACTTCGGGAGGTGACCACGGGCATATACAATATACTTTGCACAGTTACCTTACCTGTGATACTATTCGGAGATGGGGGCTGAAGGGGCAGGTGGCTCCATCCCGGTAGAGGTGGGCCTGGGTTCCCGACGGCCCCCGACTGTTACTTTGAGGCGGAGCGATAGGGCAGGTTGAGACCACCCAGGAGAGAGGTGGGCCTGGCCCTAGTCGGCGTTCACAGATACTTAACACGTTTAACGAGATCTTGGTATTTGATCTGAGTCTGGCTACTGGCCTATACGCACTAACCATCTACGCGGGGACAGTTATGGGCACTCGACGTCGTGGTATCAGCCGAAGCCTTCGTGACGTCAGCAACGGAGCGGCGCGCGCTGGATTGGACTGGAACGCCTACTAGGCTAGGTCTGCTTCCGGCCGCCCATGCAACATGCAGGTGTGCTAAGGGCGATGGGCCCAGACCCCTGGGCGCTTAGGTTTAGACCGACGTGCTGACCTCTCTGTTGGTCTAGGTGGGGCTGCGACGTGTTGATCTTCCGAGGCCGGGCATGACCCAGAAAAGTGTGTCCGGCCAAATGGGATCGAGCGTGGTGGGTTATGTGGTGCACCCCTGCAGGGAAGTTAATCTATTCGAATAGCCGTGATCTTCGGTAACAGGACGACTTGGAGTTGTACCTTGACCTTATGACAACTAGAACCGGATACTTAATAAAATACACCCTTCAAAGTGCCAGATACAACCGGTGTTCGCTCTCTCACAGGGCGACGAGGGGAGGATCATCGGTTAGGATTATGCTATGCGATGCTACTTGGAGGACTTCAGTCTACTCTCTTCTACATGTTGCAAGACGGAGGCTGCCAGAAGCGTAGTCTTCGAAAGGATTAGTTATCCCCCTCATATTCTGGCATTCTGCAGTTCAGTCCACATATGATACCCTTACTCCAGTTGATACCAATACATACATATGTAGTATAGCTCCTTGCTTGCGAGTACTTTGGATGAGTACTCACGGTTGCTTTCTCCCTCTTTTCCCCCTATCCCTCCTACCTGGTTGTCGCAACCAGATGTTGGAGCCCAGGAGCCAGACGCCACCTTCGACGACGACTCCTACTACACCGGAGGTGCCTACTACTATGTGATGCCCGCTGACGACGACCAGGAGTAGTTATGAGGATCCCAGGCAGGAGGCCTGCGCCTCTTTCGATCTGTATCCCAGTTTGTGCTAGCCTTCTTAAGGCAAACTTGTTTAACTTATGTCTGTACTCAGATATTGTTGCTTCCGCTGACTCGTCTATGATCGAGCTCTTGTATTCGAGCCCTCGAGGCCCCTGGCTTGTAATGTGATGCTTGTATGACTTATTTTATTTGTAGAGTCGTGTTGTGATATCTTCCCATGAGTCCCTGATCTTGATCGTACACGTTTGCGTGTATGATTAGTGTACTATTAAATCGGGGGCATCACAAGTTGGTATCAGAGCCGACTGCCTGTAGGAGTCCCCCTTCCACACTCCTTGGCCGAAGTTGAGTCTAGACATTACAAAAACCTTTACTAACATGGCTGTGTGGCCTATGGGCCCACGTCACCATTGGGTGGTATTAGGATCTTTTACTCCTCGATCCTTACTCTGGGACTCTGAACTCTCTCCTACTCGGGTTAAACGACTTTACTAACTCTAACACTAGGATCCCGTGACCACGTTCACCCCAAAGTTGGATAAGCCCTAGTTATTCTTTAGAGTAGTACTTGAACATTATCCACATGGTCATTTGACTCCTGTGAAAACATCTTTGTTTTCAGATGGAACCCACGAGGCAGGTCGTGCGCCACACGACGGCCATTGGTGCCTCAGGATCACCTGCTGTGTTGGTTGAGATGATGACCTATCTGGGTTATCGCTGGCACCCTGAGTACACCGTCTATGAGGAGTATCAGTACTTCAACTAGGAGCAGTACCGTGCCATCGTCCACCTCTACTCTCGGGAGTATGACTCCACTACCGTGCTGCACACTGCTCATGGTGTTGGAGTGACTATCGATATGGCGGTCCATGATGCTGCTTATGCTGCTCTGACACGTCTTCGTGGAGAGTATCAGGAGTTGGACACCTCCCCCTTCAGGCACATTGCTATCGCATCCGATGTTGGTGCGGAGGGTTACTACACTGCTGCCTACTCCACTGTCACCCGAGAGCCATTCTACCATCAGAACCTGGTTCTGCATGCTGATGGGCTGGATAGAGCTAACCAAGCTCTTCGCCATGAGTTGTACACCACCCGTCAGCACTTGTATCGTGCTCTGACGCTGTTGCACCCCTCTGTCCGCTCTGGTGATCTGTCGCGTTCTGCGATCTACCCTGCCCGGACCGTGATGCCCCAAGGCGTCGGCTGGCCAGATGTGGGAGGCTACTCTCCTGCATTGGGCCCTCTCCTGCCACCTGCGCATCGGGTTCCGCACCAGAGTATCCGCGGACCCCAGGCTACTCGCGTGGAGGTCTTCCCTTCGCGTCACTACCATCTGTCGGGCTACACCTACCTCCGCAGTACCGCATGGGACTGACGTAGACTTGCTTATTAGGGTTAGTTGCATTCGCCGCGAGCCTGTGTGCCGCCTATGATGTCTTAACCTATGTACTGAACACTGTGTAACGAACTCTATGCATGATCTCTTTTGTAAGATATGCCAACTACTATGTAGTATCTATCGTGCTGCTTTCGTTGTGCATGTTTCATCATGAATGATTCTTGTTTTTGCAAATTTCTCAATGCTGAACTATCCCTGTTAAATATTAGCAGGATGGTTAGACCAGGTGGTCGTGGTCGTGGTGGCAACGCCCCGCCACCGCCTGAGTACATGGCTGGGATGATGCAACAGTTTGAGATGAATCGTCAGTTCATGGAGAATATTATGGCTCAGTTTCCTCGCCCCAATATGAACCAGCAGCCAACCCAAGTGACTCTGCAAGATTTCATGCGCCTCAACCCAACCGTGTACCGCAGCTCAACTCAGCCTCTGGATGCTGACGACTGGCTCCGTGACATCACCTATGAGATGGAGTCTGCTGATGTAGCCCCTGCCAGCTATGTCACCTTTGCTTCCTTCTTCCTAAAAGGACCCGCGGCTCAATGGTGGGACAGCCACAGGCGTACTCTGCCAGCTGGAACAATCATCACCTGGCCAGACTTCCAAGCTGCCTTCCGTGCTCGCTTCATTCCTCAGGGAGTCATGGACCGGAAGAAGCGTGAGTTCCGCAACCTCACCCAAGGCAACAAGACTGTTGAAGCTTATCAGCGGGAGTTTCTGGACTTGTCCCGCTATGCTGAAGAGGACATTGCAACTGATGCACGCAGACAGGAGAAGTTCCGTGATGGCCTTCAAGCTGACATCAAGCTCGCACTTCTAGTGCATGACTTTGCTGATTTTGCCACCCTGGTGAACAAGGCCATCAATGTCGAAACTGGTCTGCAGGAATACCAGGGCTCTCACAGGCGCAACCGTGACACGGGCTCTTCTTCGGGCCCGTCCTCGCAGAAGCGCAAGATATGGATTCCCAACAGCATGTACCAGCCGAATGCACCCACCCCAAGGCAGACCTATGCTGCACCTCGTCTGCCTGCTCCTCCAACTAGGCAGCCAAGACTTCCAGCTCCACCACCACAAGCTCCTGTTCCCACTCCCAATAATGGATTGTGCTTCAGGTGTGGGCAACCAGGGCACCGTGCTAGGGAATGCAACCAGAACCAGAATCAACTGGCCCTTCCAGCAACTGGCCGTGGAAGCAACCAGCCCCGCAACAACAGTACCAAGTCTTATGGTCGTGTTCATGCCAACCACGTTGATCTCAATGAAGTTCTAGACCAGCCTGCTACCGTGATGGGTACACTCCTTAAATTCCATACCAGCATCTGTTTTATTTGATACAGGAGCATCACATTCATTCTTATCAGCTGAGTTTGCATTCATGCATGGCATTAAATACGAAGAGATGAACACTGCGATTGTGGTACACACTCCTGCGGGCCAGTGTCAAACCTCTATGGTTAGTCACAACGTTCCCGTTGAAATTGAAGGACTGGAATTCCTTGCCTCCCCCCATCGTACTAAAGTCCTGTAACATTGACCTCATTCTGGGAATGGATTGGTTGAAAGCGCATACTGCTTCTATAGTTTGCGCCACTAAGGTCGTCCATCTGCTACACCCTTCTGATGAAATAATTGCTTACCAAGCTCATCTAGTTCAGAACGCCGAGGCACGTATTTATGCCTTGAATGCATTGAACGCTGCACCACTCGAGGGCATTGAAAACATTCCCGTCGTTCGTGAATTCCAAGATGTCTTCCCAGAAGAACTTCCAGGGATTCCCCCTGCTAGAGCTGTCGAATTCATCCTCGACTTGAAACTCGGCACTACCCCTATAGCTAAACGACCCTACAAGATGCCGCCGCATGAACTCATTGAGCTTAAGGAGGAAATCGACAAATCTCTTGTCAAAGGTTTCATTCGCCCAAGTTGCTCTCCTTGGGGAGCACCTTCTCCCTTTGTTAGGAAGAAGGATGGGACAAACCGATTGGTCCAAGACTACCGTCCTATAAACCAAGCTACCATTCAGAATAAATACCCTCTTCCTCGGATCAATGATCTTTATGATCAACTGGCTGGCTCATCAGTGTTCTCCAAACTCGACTTGAGGTTGGGTTACCACCAGATCCGTGTTCGTGAAGAGGACATCCCAAAAACCGCCTTCGTGACTCGGTATGGATCATACGAGTACACCGTCATGTCATTCGGCTTAACGAATGCTCCAGCCACCTTCTCTCGTCTGATGAATTATATATTCATGGATTACCTCGACAAGTTCGTCGTGGTTTATTTGGACGATATCCTTGTATTTTCCAAGAACAAGGAGGAACATGCTGAACATCTTCGTCTTGTGCTGGAAAAGCTTCGGGAGCATCAGCTGTATGCTAAGTATTCCAAGTGTGAATTCTGGCTCCCGGAGTAACCTATCTTGGGCATGTCATCTCCAAGAATGGTATTGCCGTCAACCCTGAATGAGTTCAGGCTATTCTCGATTGGACTCCTCCGAAGAATGTGAAGCAAGTCCGAAGTTTCCTCGGTCTCGCCAGCTATTGTCGTCGATTCGTCGAGAACTTCTCCAAGATTGCCAGGCCCCTGACTAATCTGTTGCATAAGGGTGTCAAGTTTGACTGGACAGACAAGTGTCAGGAAAGTTTCCAGGCGCTCAAAGACAAGTTGACTTCTGCCCCCGTGCTTGCACCACCTGATACTAAGAAGGACTTCGTCATTTACTGCGACGCTTCCCGCCAAGGATTAGGCTGTGTCCTAATGCAGGAGCGCAGAGTGATTTCTTATGCCTCTCGTCAACTGCGCCCTCATGAAGAAAACTACCCAGTTCACGACCTCGAGCTGGCTGCTGTCATTCATGCACTGAAGCAGTGGCGACATTACCTTCTCGGTAATCGTTGTGAGATCTTCACTGACCATCAAAGTCTGAAGTATCTGTTTACTCAGCCAGATCTGAACCTCTGTCAGCAGAGATGGATGGAGACTGTTGCAAACTTTGACGTGGGTATATCCTACACCCCCGGCAAGGCTAATGTAATGGCTGATGCCTTGAGCCGCAAGTCTTACTGCAACCACCTCCAGGTTCATAAAGTTCAGCCCTCGCTTGTCGAAGAATTTAGAAAGCTGAATCTCCATATTGTTCCTCCTGGAGCACTCGCTCCCCCTCCCCCAGAATTCCGCAAGATGAATCTTCTTGTTGTTGCTAAGGGTTCTCTAAATACCCTAGCTGTCGTACTAGATCTCGTAGCTGGTATAAAGACTATTCAAGGTTATGACTCTGAAGTCCATAAGATTAAACGCCATCTAGCAGAAGGAAAGCCCTCATTCTTCACTGTCGCCGACGATGGCGCCTTGTATTTCAAAGGCCGCCTAGTGGTACCATGTTCGAAGAAAAACCTGGATAAGACTAAAAGGGTTATGCAAGAAGCTCATGATATGCCTCTGTCCATCCATCCTGGTAGTACAAAGATGTACCAGGATATTCGTCAAAGATTCTGGTGGTCTAATATGAAGCAGGACATTGCTCGTTATGTTGCTGAGTGTGACGTTTGTCGCCGAATCAAAGCAGAGCATCAAAGGCCTGCCGGAACTCTGCAATCTATCTCTATTCCTGAATGGAAATGGGACCATGTTGAAATGGACTTCGTCACTGGATTTCCCAAATCGCAGAAAGGTAATGATGCTATTCTTGTCGTCATTGACCGGCTTTCCAAAGTTGCCCATTTTCTGGCGGTCAAAGAGACAATCACTGCTAGTCAGCTTGCTACTCTCTACATGTCCAGAATTGTTTCACTTCACGGTATTCCACTGGTTATCAGTTCGGACCGTGGCAGCTTATTCACTTCAAGATTCTGGGCAAGTTTCCAAGAAGCTATGGGGACTCACTTATCTTTCAGTACTGTTTCATCCGCAGTCACAAGGGCAAGTTGAACGTGTCAACCAAGTTCTCGAAGACATGCTTCGAGCTTGTGTAATCTCATTCGGCAAGAAATGGGAGGAATCTCTTCCATATGCCGAGTTCTCTTATAATAATAGCTATCAAGCTAGTCTGAAGATGTCCCCCTTCGAAGTGCTATATGGACGAAAGTGTCGAACCCCTCTGAACTGGTCAGAAACTGGGGAACGTCCACTCTTCGGTCCGGATATTATCCAACAGGCCGAAGAACAAGTTCGCATTATTCGCGAGAATCTCAAGACTGCTCAGTCACGTCAGAAAAGTCAGTATGACCGTCATCACCAAGACATGGTCTATCAACCTGGCGAAAAGGCTTATCTTCGAGTTACACCAATGAAGGGTGCACACCGCTTCGAGATCAAAGGAAAGTTAGCTCCCCGCTATATTGGTCCTTTCACTATTCTCGAAAGGCGTGGAAAAGTGGCATATCAACTGGAGCTTCCGCCGAACCTTTCTCAGGTTCACGATGTGTTCCATGTGTCACAAGCCTGAGAAAGGTTCGGCGGAAGCTCCAATTGAAGTGGCATCACGCCGCCCGAGCCATGAAGACGACGTCCGCTCACGCCGCCTCCTGAGAGCTCTCTCACTGGGGCCGTTGAGTGCCTGATATATCTCGCACCTCACAAGACGACGCTACTGTGAATGTCTGAATAGAGATCTCATTCAAGATGCCGAAGAGTGGACATGAATTCTTGCTCGCATCTATAAGCACACAGGACCAGTGATCTCTCGATATAGGGATAGCAGGCTCCGGTCCGCATTCTCTGCCAAGCTGAGCCCAACCGTCAGACAGGTCAGGCGTCAGGGCATAGCTAACAGGGATAAATTGCTTCAGAGAGCGGGTGGCCCGGATCGGGCATAAAATCTCGAACGCACGCGAGAGCTGTCGGTGCCTATAGCGCTTCGCGCCACTATCGGATTGCTCCTTCGCGATAATACCCTGGCACTCTTCTCCTTCTACCCTTTCTTTCGCCAAATACCTGGGAGTCTGACGCATTATCTCTCTGTAGCTTGGAGAGAGACTTCTGTGCTCCTTGGAAATTGCCGGGCATCTCTGGCTAACCTTTCCGATAGCCACGGTGTATTCTCACTTCATTATCCGTCCCTGTCTTTCTCATCAGACCACGAGGATCACTCCCTCTTGGTTAACTACTTATCAGAATTGGGCATACTGTTATGACTAATAAACAGTCTATCTGGAGGTTCCTAATACACTCAAAACCGTTTCTAACATGTTGAGAACATACTATAATGTACGCTTCACTTAACAGGCGACCAAAGTTCAGGCTTTTACGAGGCCAGAGAATCAGTGAGCATAATTTTCTCTCAACATGACTCGGCTGAGAATACTGGGAGATGTCTATTATTCATCGGTAATTATGGTGAAGTCAACACATTTTTATGAAAACTCGGGACTCCTAATGTCTTTTTAAAACTAGACTATAACGAGTATACATGAATGAAGAATAAGAACACCAACAACTCAGGGAGATAAACCACAAAAGACGCAAATGCGATCCGCACGAGACTAATCACGCACTCCTGCTTACAATTTGCTCCCTATGAGGTCCCACTTCAACGGCCCAGGCAGCCACGGCTCACATCGAACTGCTTGCCAAGTGTTCCTGTAACCTCTCGCCGCACGCGCATCACACGGACCATCTCCACCCACGCCTCCTTATCCCCCAACACGAACGAGGGCCTATACGCTAGTTCACGCCCCCTACGAACCAATGGAATGGGCAGGCCTAAACCTTTAACCTAAGAACGGGGCCGTCCCGTTCCACGCACACTACATTGGCCGCACATCTGAGACTCTGGATCTGGAGAAACTCGATCACTGACTCGACACCGGTTTGATATAGCTAGAGACGCACATCCAGAACTCGGCATGCCGTCTAGCTTCGTACTGATCTTCAAGGACTGCTCCTCCACTCCTAGCCGTCCGAAGGGCCTGTGACGTACACTTCGGTGCCGGCCGATCCTCTATACCTCGAGCCCCGCTGCCAGACCGATTCTCTAAGGAGTGCCCCTCCCTTTGAACAGTATAGCACCTGGGGCACGACGGTCGCGCTCACCCATCCTACTTCTACGTAGTCTCGTATCCACACCAAGGGACCCGTGGCCCCTCCGTTCTGTAGACACCCGCCTCAACAGGAGCTGCGGCGCGGACCTACTATGGGCCACGGTGAGGCTTATGCTGGGCTCAACCTCGCGCCGTTGCCCTGCTAGCTGGAAGCCCCGCTACGCGTAGCGTCACGCTTGCCCTGCTCGTCCTCCCGCGCTGAACGTATCCCCTTGCCGTAGCCCCTGTACCAACCGGGTATACCCGCCGGGCTGGCCGCACTCCGGGGCGCCGTCGCCGAACCTATGCTCCCGTCGCTCCGTTGCGCTGAGCGCTCTTGATGCGGCCTCTGTACTCCATGTGTCTACTGTAACTCGGGCTCCGGTTTTGACGAGGCGGAGCTAACCAGGGCGGAGGAGTTGAGTGAATCCTGTCCCGGCTGTAGGAGTAGGTCTCTTGCTGAGCCAGGGCTGTTTGGACAAGTTCCCTGATCCTCCGGGTTTCCACCGCTGTCGGATCATCACCATCTACTGGGAGAGCCGCCAAACGTGCTGATGCTGCGATTAAGTTCTCCATGGGGTTGGAGAAGTGACCCTGTGGTATTGGTACGTAATGGGGGTGCCATATTGCCGTGAAGAGGCGCCGTCACCGGAGGCTGGACTGGGCCTCCCGCTCCGGATGTCATAAACTGATTTGCACCTGGCGACTTAGGCTGGCCCCGGGTGTACCGCCCCGGGTGTAGCAAAGAGTTGTCGTCTATGGCGGGCTGCGCCCCCCGCGCGCGTCGTCTAGGCGAAGAGCACTTCCGGAGGATCATAAGATGCTATAGGCTCGACACGCGGGACCGGCGCACTGCAGTTTCTGAGTGTCTCCTCTCCTCCTAGCGCCTTGTTCGCTCCACTTTGGATTTTACGACCCTGTCGTGCCACTGCCTTCGCAACATGATAGTGCACAGGCCAAAATGAAAGACCGTTGCACGTCCCGCGTGTCGCCCATGACAGACGCCTCACACGCTTGCTTGTCGAGCATTCTAGCGTCTCATGCTAAGGTCCTTGGCCCGGGGATCTCAATCGCGAACCTGTGCCACCCGCTGCTCTGCCTCAGTGTGGCCATATCAGTAGCTTGGCTGCACAGGCATGATCTGCTTAACCCAGCTGTCTAACACGAAAGCCGTAAGCTTAGCGACTCGAGCATCGCTATCATCGAGCACTGAGCGGTCGCGGCCTGGCGGCGGCGACCATAGGTGCCTCCGCCGCGTGTCCCACAGGCCGTTGCCCTCACCCGCGCTGCACTCGCCGAACCCGTCGCGAAGCTTATCTGTCGGCGGCTTGGGATAGCGAGCCACGGTTAGGCGCAATGTTGGCCGGGTTGAGTATCCAAGTGGGCACATGACAGACTCGCCTACCCCATTACTTGGCACGACACTCGAGCGAGGGAATCCGGATAGTGCTACGGCGGAGTACTGGGCGGATACCAAGCCCCAGCCGCTGAGAAACACACCCTATCCTTAGACCCTTGATACCGCGAAATGCTGGTTGAGCCGGCCTCGGATCGTAAGTTGCGCACCCGTAGGCGCTTAATAGAGAAGAAGAAGTGGGCCGGCTCACCATCCACCCTGCAACTGCACCGCCATGTGCATCAATATGACCCACGGTCGTGGCCTAGATCAGGCAGCAGAATCTCACGAACAACCCGCATTGTATAAAAAATATATAGTCAGAATTAATTAAAACTCCAAATAATAGATAATAAATAATAAGAGAAATGTCAAATCTAACTCTAATTAATTAACTAATTATTAACTTAATAACTCCGTATATTAGGTAGAACTTAATTAGCATCGCATGTACGGGTGATTTATGCGTGTCACAACTGAATTCAGACCTCGATCACTCGAGCGTCTAATGAGTGGTATTATACGACCTTGCACACGAGGCTGGGTCCCCGGAGCACGTCAGCGACCAGTCCTACACAGACACGGTCCCTGTTGCATCTCGCTGAACCATACAATTTGCTGATCTCTGGCATGAAATCAGCAAGAGTTATGTGAAGTTTCTTGCCGCCAAAGGGGACCCGGACGTACTCAATGAGCCGGCGGTCGATGTAGTCTTGCCGCGATGACCTCTTCATTGATACACTCGCTGAGATCAAAATAATTATAGAGTAAATCTAAGAATCCAAAATGATTGTATAGACCCTCCTTTCGATAAAATTAAGTCATTAGCAACTCTTCAAGAAACCATGCATCCACCGGCCAGACTAGTGACACACCATACTTTGATCTGGATGCAGATGCAAGATTGCTTCTCAGAGTCGACTCGAGAGATACCCCGGGAGTGGAGGGCAAGAATGCACGTTCGTTTCCGCCACGCCAATCTCCCGTCACTACGAATCGCGACCTCTTACAGTCGTAGGCTAGTTCCACCTTCCCGCACACTGCTCTTCCAGCGAAAGACTTACGCGGAACACGGATGCAGGTGATATAATTGTTGCCGGAGCCATTGATTTCCACCCGCGTTCACCGGATACTCCGAGCCCTCAATAGCTCATACTAGTTTCAGGCGTTATGTTACGGCTGACGAACCTGAGCACAAGGCCTCGTAACCGCTTTTGGCTTATTGTCATGCATTGGTTGGATATTGCATTTCTGATTTGGATTGGAATTGTACATTGTATTCTCGGCCGCCGGAGATCACTCTTCCTATACCGTAGACGCGTCTCGTCGATTGTTGTTCGTATGAACCCCTAAGACCGCCCGCTGGTCGCGTTACCCCCCTACAGTAGTACAGACTGAGGGTACGGTTGAACGCGACCCCTCTCTCTTCGCCAGAGACGCTCAGCGAGAGCTAAGCCCCCCCGGCCCGACTCGATAAGACAGTGTACCGGCTCGGTGTACTATGTATTATACCCAAGTATATACTCCGCCTATCTTTTTCTTCTATAACTAAAAACAGAGCTCACTGCATAGAGGTACGTGCTACTGCACATGATTAGCTGGGTTTATTCACTTGGCATAAATAGCACTGCCCAGCACGCCCTTTAGCCGCTTAACCTGGAACCGCTGCATTCCCCGAATCTTTCCTTCTTACTCCACTGGCTTGCAATCGCTCTTAGGCCTTTGCTTAGCTGACGTGTTCTGTTACCTCAAATTACGGCTTCTGCCTTCTTTCGACGCTTAGACTCTAGTACTACGGCGGATGCTACGTGCTTTCAGTCGAGTTGGCCCTATCATATCATGTCCATAATACTGCCTCAGCATTACTCCCCACTACACAATGGGTCCCGTGACCATACGACTTCGGGAGGTGACCACGAGGCGAGCACAGTGCTATCCAGTGATCTTCTTCGCACTACAGTATTATCCTATCAGCCGTGGATGGGAACTACTACTTCTCGATTCCGAGGCCCGGCTTTAGGGTATCGTTGGGGCTGCAATGGCGAGCATGGTGGGCTTATCACGATCTGTCGGTAAGGAACATGCGCCTGGCGGCTTCACCTTCCAGCGCGAACCCTCCGCAGACCCGCCTCGTTACTCACTGGCATACTGAGGCGGAGCGATAGGGGAAACAGACAAGCGTTGAAAGGGACCATCCCAAGCAGCAGCCTGGGGGAGACCTTGCACAAACTACACTCCAGATGAGAGAGGTGGGAATCGAGGTTCATGTCGGACGTTCATTCGCAGATCTCATAACCTACCTCTAACAAAAATACGAGATCTTGTGATTATGAAGGTCGAAGTCGACTTCTATGACCTATTCACCCATATTGCGGACTTGCTATGCGGCGTGGACAGTGAAGATGAGGAGGAGAGAGACAGCTATTGAGCACCTCACGGAAACGTGAGTGTGCACATCGGCTCATGGAGCCGAACTGATAGCCTCCGTGACGTCAAGCTAAGCGCGAAGCGCAGCGCGCATGGATGTCGCTAAGAACTGTGGAGAGGACGACATGACGTAGCGAGCTCTCTACCACGCGGTTACCGGACGCTCTCCTCGGCGAGGCTAACACCAGACGACGCAAACGATGCAGGGTGATGAACCGAAGGCGCGAATGGGAGGCCCAGACAAGGACCTGGTGTGCGCATTAGGTTTACGGCACCGGAAGAGGCTCGACCCTAGCTGTGCTCTACCGGACTCTGTTTGACAGAGTGGGCTTAGGCGACGAGTTTGATCGTATCCCTGAGGGCCGTCGCGGGGCACTGAGCCGCACCCAGCACGAGAAAGGATGTCGTTGTCCGGCAAATGGGATCACAGACGGTGGTGGGTTTTTAAGTGTGGTGCCATGCCCGTGCAGGAGAAGTCTCACATCTATTTCGATATTGAGGCACCGTCGCTATTTTCCGGATACACAATGTGCACGCGGACGACTTACGCGAGTATGTACCTTGACACCTTATGCACCAATTGACTGCCAGAGGAGAAGCTACAGGGGCGAGATACTTCACGATAAATACTCCGGGTTCAGAGGGTCGCCCGAGTACAACAGTGTTCGTTTAGTTTCTCATGAACTGCTTAGGGCGACCACGAGGGGAGATCATCGCGTCGGAGCGCAAAGACGAGGGCTTAATCATCGGCAGTAGGATCTAGTGCGCAGGAGGCCATGAGGGCGATGCGCGTACTAGTGGAGGGACTCTCAGTCTTTAGCTCTGGCTAGCATGTTGCAAGACAGGAAGGCTGCAGAAGCGCTCAGTCTTCCGAAAGGATTAGTTTTAATCCGGCCTATATTACCTGCGCAATTGCTGCAGTTCAGCATCACCTATGATCCTTAACTCACCATCTGATACCATACATACAGGGGTAATTGTTAGTAAGCGTGGATTTCATCCTGCTCTTCTTGCTTGTGCGAGTATTTTTGGATGAGTATGGGGTACAAAGTTTAGCTATCTCGGCCCTCTTTTCCCCTAATACGCTCAGGCGCTCGCGTTGTCGGCAGCACTGAGTGTTCGGAACCGCAGGGAGCTCCAGACTCGGCGAAATCAGCTCGGGTGCGACCGGTCCTTTAAGGCAACGCTAGCCTTCCTCCGCTGGCACCACCGCCCACGCCAAGGATGATGACCACAGGATTTGACGCGCGGATCGACTCCTACTACACAAGAGCCCTCGAGTTGCCTTAAATACTGCATGCATGATGCCCCTGACCCGCAGACTCGAATCCCTCAGCGGGACTCGATGACCTTATCAGGATCGGGCCCTCCACGCGCCAGGTAGCGCTGGCGACTGCTTCGATTTGTTCTCATATATCTGCCTAGAGCCTTTATCGGCACACACTTCGTCTCTCTCCACTCTCACTCGTCTGCACTGAGCAGAAGCGTGATCCTCTGTTGCTCCATCCGCAGACTCGTCTATGATCGATCCGCACGCTCTGGTAACTCGGCGACGTCATACGGCAGTGACGCTGGTCTGTAAACAATGCTGTACAGCTTGTACCTTACTCTATCATTTTTACTTGTAGTATGAGTTGTCGCTTTGTATATCCGCCGTTTGGATACCTGATCTATAGGATCGTACACGTATATGCGTGTATATAGTGTACGGGTTTAAGATGCGGGGACTTCGACCTCGCATGGATATCTGGTATCATCTCTTGTGTAATGATTTCTACTACCAAGCTTCTCTGGTAGCGTTGGTGGGCACAAAAGTTCGCCTCATACGACGTTAGCAATCATGCAGTATCGTTTTGTTACGACTCAGGTGGTATCCCGTAAATTCTAGCGCACATTTGCATGAAGGAGAGGAAGAGCTTGCGAAACATCACATAACGCGTAGCAATTACAAAGCTTTCATAAGCAAAGAGGATAGATAACCCAGGAGTCGGATGTTTGAAGCCAATGAACAAGAGATCGCAATGCATCACAATCACTTTATCATTGTCAATAAACATCAGCACTCTCGCAACTAAGAATCACAATAGAAACCACAAAGATCGATTACACGTGCATTGGGATGAGAGCTCGCTGTGCAGTTTTAGACTATAAGCTAGTTGAATGATTGGAGGGAGTAAACTCTTTGTGTATCCCACCATATTTGGTAGCAAGTCTGTGCGCTAGACGTTTCTACTATGGTGTCTTGTGCACAAGGCAAGAGTAGCATTTGGTTAGTACGATTCCACATTTGGCGCTCACTCACATTATGGGTTGCTAGATATAGGTTTGTAATTGAAAATATAAAAAAGCAAGAACTAATGGATCAGCCAACACTTATGCATGTTCATTGTAGGTGTAGCTCGCTCTTTCCGTGTACCTTATCTCTGTGTCTAAACTTGTTATTCAGCAGATTGGACTCGAAATTCAAGATGTGTCTCTACGACATTCTCATCTTGAAGCTTCATTTAACATTGCAGTAATGTTCTAGAGTGTCCACCATCCTACACCAAGCTCCAACATATAATTAAGCATTATAACACTTGGATGTTTAGGTGTAGAGTAAACTACACATGCAAGCATACTCGAGTACAACATTTGCAGCTATTACTCCTATAGTACCACTGACATTTCTCGACTCAAGATCATCGACCACTTTTAAGATTCTTGGGATCACAGGTACATTTGGTAATTTAGCGGCAGTTTACATTACTTGTAAAGGTAGTACTCTAACTCACAGTTTGTCTTTGATGAATCGCATGGAACTTAGGCTTAAAGATAAGCGTTTCTATAATAATCTTCTTTGATCGGGATCTACACTTTCATACGATGTGGGTACGTAAAAAAGTACAGACATGACAATCTAAACCTTCGTTACACTCTAAGAGTCTCACCTCTTTGGTGTTACCGCTAACGTGCGATTTTCTGAGCACATCAGAGGAAAGGCTTTGAGTGAACAGGGCATCGAAACCAGACTACAACTAAAGCCCCCTTTAAGACACAAACAACCAAACCCTAAGGATCACTCTGCGACTCCTCCGCTACACGTAACATCGTGACTACTTCCTAGTCGTACCCTTTAAGTACTCCGACGTGCGGATTATGAAAATTAGATAATTGAATGCAAGAAATGGACGAGGATCTCATCGCAGCTTTGTTGCTTCAAACGATTCCGCTCTTCAATTCCACTTCAGAAGGACCCGCTATCCAACGGCGCCACTTCGCACTAATCACTTCCCGGCTCAGTACGCCGAACCACTATACATCACAGATAATTCTTCACGAAGCACGGTTTGGTCCGCGCGCAATGAAGCAATCAAGCACAAAGTTTCTACCGGAGAGTCAAGAAATGGTGTGCAACCCCTAAACGCTCCTACAACTCTCTAATTCAATGATATAGGACACGCGCGCGGAGAACTTGGCAAGGTTGGTAACTTCGCAAGCCGCAACCGAACAGCCGTAATACACCACATACGAAGAGTCGGTTAGTGCCTAGCCATCGTATACATCGACGAACCAGCAATGGGACTGACAAAGGACCAACCGTGAGAGAGAGAGCGTAAACGCGTCTGACAAATCGGACACAAAATGAGCAATAAGAACATGCTGATCGAAGTGCACATACACCAAGTCAATCCCAACAACTCCATGACGCTCAAGCACTTGAAGCTCAACAAGCCCTACGAGATTCAAGTCGAGCCGTAGCCGACCGAGGCCGACAAGCACGTGAACAAGAGGAAGCACTTCGCGAAGAAATTCATGAACGACGACATCAAGCTCGCGTGCAACGTCTAGCTCGACAAGCTCCTCCACAAGCTCGCCAAGAACAACAAGTTCATCAAGAGCATGAAGACAATGGAGATCATCCACGACAAGAGCAACATGAGGATGACTACCCTCCGTGCCAAGATCACCACGAGTTGAACAATCATAAACAACATGGACATTATCACCCCCGACCCCAACACAATGAAGGGCAATGCTACGGCAAACTCAAATTCACCATGCCCAAGTTCAACGGAAGCAACGATCCCGAAGAGTACCTTTCATGGGCATTGAAGGTTGACAAGATTTTCTGTTTGCACAATTATGAAGAAGAGAAGAAGATCGCGATGGCATCCCTTGAGTTCCAAGACTATGTCCTCATTTGGTGGGAACAAGTCAACGAGCGCCGTGAGGCAAGAGGTGAACCACCCATAATCACTTGGGCACAAATGAAGGATTTCATGAGAGCATGCTTCGTGCCCACCTACTACAACTGTGACCTCTTCAAGAAACTCCAACTACTCAAGCAAGGAACCAAGAGCGTTGAAGAGTACTACAAGGAGATGGAGATTGCCATGATACGAGCCAATGTCACGGAAGATGATGAGCAAACAATGGCACGTTTCTTGAATGGACTCAACCATCCTATCAAGAAGATCGTTGACTTCCAACCATACTCGAACCTCATTGAGCTAGTGCACCAATTAGCTACCAAAGAGGAACGCCAAGTGCAAGATGATTTCAAATATGCCAAGTTCTCATCCAAGTCATATGGCTTCTCCAACAACCAAGCTTCAACGACTCCAACACCGACTACCAAGCCTTCAACTAGCACCATTGACAAGTCGAGTTCCATGAAAGCTTCGTCAACTCCAAGTCATCCTCCTACTACGAGCAACTTCAAGCTGAGAGCTTCATCATCATCAACTCCAACTGATGAGACCGTCAAGACGAGTTCCTTCAAGTGTTTCACTTGCGGAGGCCGAGGCCACAAGTCCTATGAGTGCACCAACAAGCGGACCATGATCCTCAGACAACTGCACTTACGACTCAATGAGTGAAGAAGAAATGGACGCCGTTGAGCAAGTCACCATGCACCGACAAGTGAAGATCAAGAGGAACAAGTCTTCTGCGATGAAGATTCAAGTCACGCACTTGTTGTATCCAAAGTCTTGACTCTCCAACATCACCAAGAAGAAGACCAAATATGCCACGTATTCCACACCAAGGCCGGCAAGAATGGACGATCCGTCAAGGTCATCATCGATGGAGGGAGTTGTCATAATCTCGCAAGTGAAGAACTTTGCTCCAAGCTCCAATTGCCCAAGACGAAGCATCCACATCCATACAAAGTGCAATGGCTTAGCGACTCCAGCACCATCCAAGTTGAGCACCGAGTACAAGTCTCCTTCAAAATTGGCGCCTACGAAGACACCTTGGAGTGCTACATCGTTCCAATGACCGTTTGCCATCTTCTCCTTGGACGCCCATGGCAATTTGATAGAGGAGTCATCCACAACGGTCGAACGAACCACTACATCTTCAAGATGAAGGGCAAGGAGTACGTCCTCCATCCAATGTCGCCAAGTCAAGTGATCGCAAATAAGCAAGCCACCCATCGTGGAGATCATAGTGAGAGAGCGAGCCACCAAAAAGAGAATGAGCGCCACAAGCCCAAATCAAACACCTCCACGATGAGCGAAACGAAGAACCTAGTCCTATTTGCCACCAAAAGCGAGATAAGAGGAGTGTGTGAGAACCCATCCAGTGTCCTACACTACGTCCTTGTGTGCAAGGACAATGCCCCACAAACTAACACTTCTCACATTCCTCCTCTAGTGTTGTCTTCTCTCTTGCAGGAATTTCATGATGTTTTCCCCGACGTGCTACCTCCGGGACTACCTCCACTACGAGGTATTGAGCACCGCATCGACCTCATCCCCGGAGCACCGCTTCTGAACAAAGCTCCCTACCACGTCAACCCCGAAGAAACCAAAGAAATACAAAGGCAAGTAAAGCATCTCATAGACCATGGACACGTGAGTGAAAGTTTAAGCCCTTGTGCCGTCCTGGTCATTCTTGCGCCAAAACGTGACGGTAGCTTTCGCATGTGCTCTGATTGTAGACCTATCAATGCTATCACCATTCACTATAGGTATCTGATACGTCTCCAACGTATCAATAATTTTTGATTGCTCCATGCTATATTATCTACTGTTTTGGATGTTTATGGGCTTTATTATACACTTTTATATTATTTTTGGGACTAACCTATTAACCCAGAGCCCAGTGCCAGTTTCTGTTTTTACCTTGTTTTAGGATTTTGAAGAAAAGGAAAATCAAACGGAGTCCAATTGACCTGAAACTTCACGGAACTCATTTTTGGAAGGAAAGAAGCCCAGAAGACTTGAAGTGCACGTAAGGGAAGCTTCAAGGAGGCCACGAGGTAGGGGGGCGTGGCCACCCCCCTAGGCCACTCATTTTTGGATGATTAATAGATAAATTCCTCAGGTCCATAAATTTATTTGATAATTTTATGAGTTCCAGAAGTATATGTTTGATCCAGATTACTACAGACTGTTCTGTTTTTGACAGATTCTGTTTTTCATGTGTTGTTTACTTATTTTGATAAATCTATGGCTAGAAAAGAGTTTATAAACCATAGAGAAGTTGGAATACAGTAGGTTTAACACCAATATAAATAAAGAATGAGTTCATTAGAGTACCTTGAAGTGGTGATTTATTTTCTTACACTAACGGAGCTTACGAGTTTTCTGTTAAGTTTTGTGTTGTGAAGTTTTCAAGTTTTGGGTAAGGATTCGATGGACTATGGAATAAGGAGTGGCAAGAGCCTAAGATTGGTGATGCCCAAGGAACATCAAGGTAATATTCAAGGATAGCCAAGAGCCTAAGCTTGGGGATGCCCCGGAAGGCATCCCCTCTTTCGTCTTCGTTCATCGGTAACTTTACTTGGAGCTATATTTTTATTCGCCACATGATATGTGTTTTGCTTGGAGCGTCATTTTATTTTCTTTTGTTTTGCTTGCTGTTTGAATAAAATACCAAGATCTGAAATTATTAAATGTTAGAGAGTCTTCACATAGTTGCATAATTATTCAATTACTCTTTGATCTTCACTTGTATCTTTCGGAGTAGTTTGTTGTTGCTCTAGTGCTTCACTTATATCTTTTTAGAGCACGGTGGTGGTTTTATTTTGTAGAAATAGATGAACTCTCATGCTTCACTTATATTATTTTGAGAGTCTTAAATAGCATGGTAATTTGCTTAAATAATCCTAATATGCTAGGTATTCAAGTTTAGTATTTTTTTCCTATGAGTGTTTTGAATACTGAGAGAAGTTTGATGCTTGATGATTGTTTTGAGATATGGAGGTAATAATATCAAAGTCGTGCTAGTTGAGTAGTTGTGAAATTGAGAAATACTTGTGTTGAAGTTTTCAAGTCCCGTAGCATGCACATATGGTAAATGTTGTGTAACAAATTTGAAACATGAGGTGTTATTTGATTGTCTTCCTTATGAGTGGCGGTCAGGGACGAGTGATGGTCTTTTCCTACCAATCTATCCCCCTAGGAGCATGCGCGTAGTGCCGAGGTTTTTGATGACTTGTAGATTTTTGAAATAAGTATGTGAGTTCTTTATGACTAATGTTGAGTCCATGGATTATACACACTCTCACCCTTCCATCATTGCTAGCCTCTTCGGTACCGTTCATTGCCCTTTCTCACATTGAGAGTTGGTGCAAACTTTGCCGGTGCATCCAAACCCCGTGATATGATACACTCTTTCACACATAAACCTCCTTATATCTTCCTCAAAACAGCCACCATACCTACCTATTATGGAATTTCCATAGCCATTCCGAGATATATTGCCATGCAACTTTACACCGTTCCGTTTATTATGACACGCATCATCATTGTCATATTGCTTCGCATGATCATGTAGTTGACATCGTATTTGTGGCAAAGCCACCATTCATAATTTTTCATACATGTCACTCTTGATTCATCGCAATCCCGGTACACCGCCGGAGGCATTCATATAGAGTCATACTTTGTTCTAGTATCGAGTTGTAATCATTGAGTTGTAAATAATAGAAGTGTGATGATCATCATTTTCTAGAGCATTGTCCCAAGTGAGGAATAAAAAAAGGGAAAAGGCCATAAAAAGAGAAGGCCCAAAAAAAGAAAGGCCATAAAAAAGAGAAGGCCCAAAAAAATAAAATAAAAAGAGAAAAAGAGAGAAGGGACAATGCTACTATCCTTTGCCACACTTGTGCTTCAAAGTAGCACCATGATCTTCATGATAGAGAGTCTCTTGTTCTGTCATTTTCATATACTAGTGGGAATTTTTCATTATAGAACTTGGCTTGTATATTCCAACAATGGGCCTCCTCAAGTGCCCTAGGTCTTCGTGAGCAACCAAGTTGGATGCACTCCCACTTAGTTTCTTTTGTTCAGCTTTCATACATTTATAGCTCTAGTGCATCCGTTGCATGGCAATCCCTACTCCTTGCATTAACATCAATCGATGGGCATCTCCATAGCCCATTGATTAGCCTCGTTGATGTGAGACTATCTCCTTTTTTGTCTTCTACACATAACCCCCCTCATTATATTCTATTCCACCCATAGTGCTATGTCCATGGCTCGCGCTCATATATTGCGTGAAAGTTTATAGGTTTGAGATTACTAAAGTATGAAACAATTGCTTGGCTTGTCATCGGGGTTGTGCATGATGAGAGCATTCTTGTGTGTCGAAAATGGAGCATGACTAAACTATATGATTTTGTAGGGATGAACTTTCTTTGGCCATGTTATTTTGAGAGGACATAATTGCTTAGTTAGTATGCTTGAAGTATTATCATTTTTATGTCAATATGAACTTTTGTCTTGAATCTTTCGGATCTGAATATTCATGCCACAATTAAGAAGAATTACATTCAAATTATGCCAAGTAGCACCCCGCATCAAAAATTCTGTTTTTATCATTTACCTACTCGAGGACGAGCAGGAATTAAGCTTGGGGATGCTGATACGTCTCCAACGTATCTATAATTTTTTATTGCTCAATGCTATATTATCTACTATTTTGTATGTTTATGGGCTTTATTATACACTTTTATATTATTTTTGGGACTAACCTATTAACCCAGAGCCCAGTGCCAGTTTCTGTTTTTACCTTGTTTTAGGGTTTCGAAGAAAAGGAAAATCAAACGGAGTCCAATTGACCTGAAACTTCACGGAACTCATTTTTGGAAGGAAAGAAGCCCAGAAGACTTGAAGTGCACGTAAGGGAAGCTTCAAGGAGGCCACGAGGTAGGGGGGGCACCCACCCCCCTAGGGTGCGCCCTCCACCCTCGTGGGCCCCTCGTGGCCCCCCTAACGTACTTCTTCCCCCTATATATCTCCATATACCCTAAAAACATCGGGGAGCGCAATAGATCGGCAGTTCCGCCGCCAGAAGCCTCCATAGCCACCGAAAGCCAATCTAGACCCGTTCCGGCACCCTGCCAGAGGGGGCAATCCCTCTCCGGTGGCCATCTTCATCATCCCGATGCTCTCCATGACGAGGAGGGAGTAGTTCTCCCTCGGGACTGAGGGTATGTACTAGTAGCTATGTGTTTGATCTCTCTCTCTCTCGTGTGCTTGAGGTGATACGATCTTGATGTATCACAAGCTTTTCTATTATAGTTGGATCCTATGATGTTTCTTCTCCCCTCTAATCTCTTGTAATGGATTGAGTTTCCCCTTTTGAGTTATCTTATCGGATTGAGTCTTTAAAGATTTGAGAACACTTGATGTATGTCTTGCCGTGCGTATCTGTGGTGACAATGGGATACCACATGATTCACTTGATGTATGTTTTGGTGATCAACTTGCGGGTTCCGCCCATGAACCTATGCATAGGGGTTGGCACACGTTTTCGTCGTGATTCTCCGGTAGGAACTTTGGGGCACTCTTTGAGGTTCTATGTGTTGGTTGAATAGATGAATCTGAGATTGTGTGATGCATATCGTATAATCATACCCACGGATACTTGAGGTGACATTGGAGTATCTAGGTGACATTAGGGTTTTGGTTGATTTGTGTCTTAAGGTGTTATTCTAGTACGAACTCTAGGGCTGTTTGTGACACTTATAGGAATAGCCCAACGGATTGATTGGAAAGAATAACTTTGAGGTGGTTTCATACCCTACCATAATCTCTTCGTTTGTGCTCCACTATTAGTGACTTTGGAGTGACTCTTTGTTGCATGTTGAGGGATAGTTATGTGATCCAATTATGTTATTATTGTTGAGAGGACTTGCACTAGTGAAAGTATGAACCCTAGGCCTTGTTTCCTAGCATTGCAATACCGTTTATGCTCACTTTTATCATTAGTTACTTTGTTGTTTTTATAATTTTAGATTACAAAAACCTTTATCTACTATCCATATTGCACTTGTATCACCATCTCTTCGCCGAACTAGTGCACCTATACAATTTACCATTATATTGGGTGTGTTGGGGACACAAGAGACTCTTTGTTATTTGGTTGTAGGGTTGCTTGAGAGAGACCATATTCATCCTACGCCTCCCACGGATTGATAAACCTTAGGCCATCCACTAGAGGGAAATTTGCTACTATCCTACAAACCTCTGCACTTGGAGGCCCAACAACGTCTACAAGAAGGTTGTGTAGTAGACATCAGTATCCCATTCCACGCCTAGATGATATGCTTGATGAACTTAGTGGTGCCACTATCTTTTCGATAATTGATCTCAAGAGTGGTTACTATCAAATCCGCATACAAGAGGGTGATGAATGGAAAACCGCTTTCAAAACCAAGTTTGGTTTGTACGAGTGGTTAGTCATGCCTATGGGTCTTTCGGAAGCACCGGGTACCTTTATGCCTCTTATGAATCATGTCTTTCGCCCATACATTGGTATATTTGTTGTGGTCTACTTTGATGATATCCTTGTTTATAGCAAATCTCTTAGAGATCATGTCAGCCATGTTCAAACCGTTTTGCAAAATCTTCGAAAAGAGCAACTCTATGCTAATATGGAGAAATGCCTTTTTGGCATTGACAAGCTCGTTTTCTTGGGTTTTGTTGTTTCTTCTAAGGGTGTTCATGTTGATGAGTCCAAGATCAATGCTATCAAGACTTGGCCACAACCAACCAATTTGCATCAAGTGCGTAGTTTTCTTGGCCTTGCGGGTTTCTATCGTCGCTTTGTGAAGGATTTTAGCACCATTTCTTCGCCTTTGCATGCTTTGAGCAAGAAGAATGCGCCTTTTGTTTGGGGACCATCCCAAGATACCGCATTCAATGAGCTTAAGAATTTGCTTACTCATGCTCCCGTGCTTGCTTTACCCAACTTTGACAAGCCTTTCGAGATTCATTGCGATGCTAGTGGTAATGGCATAGGAGGTGTGTTAATGCAAGAAAAGCACCCCATAGCTTACTTTTGTGAGAAACTTTCCGGAGCGCAACTCAATTACCCCATCTATGACAAAGAGCTATATGCTTTAGTGTGCGTTTTGCATGAATGGGAACATTACCTTCGTCCACATGAGTTTATCATTCATACCGATCATGAGACTCTCAAGTATCTTAAGGGACAAACCAAGTTGAACAAGCGTCATGCTAAATGGAGTGAATTTATTGAGTCTTTTCCTTATGTCATCAAGTACATCAAAGGTAAGGAAAACATTGTAGCGGATGCTCTTTCCCGCATATGCATGCTTGTTACACAACTTGAGTTAGATGTCACTGGCTTCGAGCATATCAAAGAATTGTATGAGCATGACCCTACTTTTGCTACTCCTTATGCCAAGTGTTTGATGCACACTTCTTGGGAACGCAATTACATCAAAGATGGATATCTTATGAGAGCTAACAAATTTTGCATCCCCGAGTCTTCTCTTCGTTTGTTGCTTTTGCAGGAATCTCATGGAGGAGGCTTAATGGGACATTTCGGACGTGACAAGATGTTCTCTACGCTCTCGAAGAACTACTTTTGGCCCAAGATGTTTCGGGACATCAATCGCTTCACCAATCGATGCTCTACATGTCGCAAAGCTAAGTCCAAAGCTCAATCTCATGGCCTTTATATGCATCTACCAATTCCATACCAACCATGGGAAGACATTAGCATGGACTTTGTACTTGGGTTGCCTAGGACTCGAAATGGGAAAGATTCAATATTTGTCATTGTGGACCGTTTCTCAAAAATGGCACATTTTATTCCTTGCAACAAGCTAGACGATGCTTCACATGTAGCTAATCTCTTTTGTAGGGAAATATTGCGTCTACATGGAGTGCCAAAGACTATCGTCTCGGACCGCGACCCCAAGTTCCTTAGCTACTGTTGGAAGACCCTATGCGCCAAGCTAGGAATCAAGCTACTCTTCTCTACGGTATATCATCCACAAACCGACGGCCAAACGGAAGTTACGAACTGCACACTCTCCGCTCTACTTTGGGTACTCATCAAGAAGAACATCAAGGAGTGGGAGGAGTGCCTACCTATCGCCGAGTTCGCCTACAACCGAGCAAGACACTCAACAACCGGCAAGTACCCCTTCGAGGTCGTCTACGGATTCAACCCATTGTCACCATTGGACATTCTTCCTCTACACTCCAAGAACGCATCAATTTGGACGCAAGTGCACGAGCGATGCATCTCAAGAAGGTGCATGAAGATACAAGAAACACCATCGAGCGCCAAGTTCAACGCCTTGCGACCAAGCTCAACTTCAACAAGCACCCTTCGTCTTCAACATTGGTGATCTCGTGTGGCTACACCTTCGCAAGGATCGCTTTCCACAAGAACGCAAGTCCAAGCTTCGACCATGAGCGGATGAACCTTTCAAGGTGCTTGCACGCTACAACAACAACGCATACAAGATCGACATTCCACGTGACAAGTACAACGTGAGCGACATCTTCAACGTCAAAGATCTCTCTCCGTTCCATGGTGATGAAGAATTTGATTCGAGGACGGATCTTCCCCAAGGGAGGGGAGATGATGCGGAGCATCCCACGGCCATCCCCATGGACCCAACTACATCTCCTTCAACACCTCTTGGACCCATGACATGAGCACGTGCAAGAGCTCTTGAAACCGAGGTGACATCTCTCCTCTCACATTTCCACTTTGATACACGTGAGACATGGCTACTACCTCATACGGATACTTTGTGCATGCTTAGGTACCATGGATAAGCTAAGGAGTCAGGAGAATAAGAAGAGGAAGATGGACGTGAAGACAGAGAGGAAGAAGTGATGAAGAGGAGGCTACAGGCTCCGGACAACCGGCCTGGACCGGACGTCCGTCGACCTCCAGGCTCCGGACGTCCGGCCCTCTCTGGACAACCGACGCCCCCGCACCCGAGCCAAATCTATGGATTTCCGGAGCCCCTCGGACGACCGACGACGCCCGGACGTCTGACCGAAGCACGCCTGAGCCGAAATTACGGACGTCCGACAAGCACCGGACGTCCGGACCCTCGCGAGCCTCCGGATGACCGGTGACCCCCAGACGTCTGTGTGCTGATTCGTGTTGGGCCGCACCTCATGTACCCCCTTTGCCCCCCCCCCCCTATTTTGCACTAAGACTATAAATACTCCACCTATTCCTTCTAGCTAGGGTTAGCGTTGTGATAGCTCATTTGAGAGATATAGCTACGCTCATCCATATCGGATCTCCTTCTTGCGAGAGACCGTGGCCTCTTCGGAGAAGATCCCTTTGGATTCAAGCCCCTTTCTAAGGGAAGATACCCTCGTGGATTCAAGACCTCCTCGCAAAGAAGACCGGTTACCGTGTATCGTCCCTAGTTGATCGTGTACTGTTTATCGTTCCATGTATCTGAGGATCTAGCACATGTGTGACCGACTCAAGTTGGTTTGAGTGTTTTCTCTCGTTTTCCCCTTTGTGTTCTTCGTGCTCTTTGCGGGATTCCGCTCCTTTCGTGAAAGATCGGGCGATAGGGTTCCTACCCTACATCACAATTGCAAGGCCGAACCCAAGTTTCATGAGTGGTTCATATCCCCCAGCCTAGATCGGCTCGAGAAGCTCAGCTTTCATGCCAGACATCCTCGCTTGCTACCACCGTCTGCGCTCCGTCTCGCACCCACACTGCACCATGCTATGTTCAGGCAGTGCTTTTTGTCGTGGAATTGTCACGACAGATGTCCTAGTGTGAGGACTTAGTCATGAGGCCAACGCATCTTTGTAGTAGCTTGAGAGGGGTTGAGAGGAATCGAGAAACGCAACACAAGACAAGGATTTAGACAGCTTCAGGCCCCGGGAAACATCATCTGGTAATAGTCCTACATGTTGTTTGTGGCTAGATCTCATTATGCTCATGAGAGAGTCGCCGCATAAGCTGGCTCCCCCTTTGTGTCTAGCCCTAGAGATTGTTTCTTGTCCTCTCTTGAGTTTCCCTGCCCCTCCTTATATATGTTGAAAGGGGCGGGTTACATGACTAGTCCTAGTAGGATTAGGATTAACCTATTACAAGTGGAGTCCTAGTCTTGCTTCCTTTGTAGGAGAATATTCCTTATGCCTTTCCTCTTAAACCGTCCCACCTTTATATGAATCAGCATACTGGGCCTTGGGCCTTGTCGTCCGTCTGAAGCACCCGCCGGGTCACTAATGAGTCTTCAGGCTTGTGAGTCGTCAAACCAGTGAATCGCCAATCCCCCGGCGGTTTACCAATGAAACACCAAGTCCGGTCGGGTCAAACATCCGGCCGGGTTACACTACGGGGTATATCCCCGACATTAACCCTCAGTTTAATTTGGATTTATCCATGTTAAACTGATCCTGCAAAATAAACACTAGAACAACTTTGACAAGTTGTGCTCCAGAATAAAAATTCTTGTAAGCCGGCACCTGATCATCTTTAAATCCTTGTCATTTTCTTCTTGATACATGCCCATGAACTCATAGCAAATCTCCTTTAGTAGATATGTTCAAACTTTGTGAATGCAAAAATTCCAAATACTTCTTTTGAGAAATCCGGGTCAATAGGCCAGCTTCAGAGTCAATTTGCTGGCATTGGTCTCTTGTAGAGAAATATTGTAAGAAATAATCTACTTGAGTCGGCTTCCAAAGCATCAGCTTAAAAAATATTGGTCTTGAAATACTCATCTGACTTTCAGCCGGCTTGAAGAGGTAAAATGATAACCCACAAGTATAGGGGATCGCAATAGTTTTCGATAAGTAAGAGTGTCAAACCCAACGAGGAGCTAAAGGTAGAACAAATATTCCCTCAAGTTCTATCGACCACCGATACAACTCTACGCACGCTTGACGTTTGCTTTACCTAGAACAAGTATGAAACTAGAAGTACTTTGTAGGTGTTTTCGGAAGGGCTTGCAATAAAGTAAAGAGCACGAAAATAAAACTAGGGGCTGTTAAGGTAAAGAAGCAACTAAAGTAATATAGCGAGTGTGTAAAAGTGGTGGTAGGAGTTGCGAAATTGCCCCTAAGCAATTGACTACTTTACTAGACCGATAGCAAGTATTATGTGGGAGAGGCCACTGCTAGCATGTCATCCCTTACATGGAATTCTATGCACTTATGATTGGAACTATTAGCAAGCATCCGCAACTACTAATGTTCATTAAGGTAAAACCCAACCATAGCATTAAGATATATTGGTCCCCCTTCAATCCCGTATGCATCAATTTCTATGCTAGGTTGAAGCTTCCGTCACTCTTGCCCTCCAATACATAGTCCTATCAACATACAACTAACCCTATGGTGTGATCCACGCGCGCGCTCATATGATGGGCACCAAAGGATAGCAACATAACCACAAGCAAATTAAATCAATCATAGAAATTCATCAACCACCGATAGGACAACGAAAATCTACTCAGACATCATAGGATGGCAACACATCATTGGATAATAATATGAACCATAAAGCACCATGTTCAAGTAGAGGGCACAGCGGGTTGCGGGAGAGTGGACCGCTGTAGATAGAGGGGGGAAGGTGATGGATATGTTGGTGAAGATGGCGGAGGTGTTGGTGAAGATCGCGGTGATGATGATGATGGCAACGGCGGTGTTCCGGCGCCACCGGAGGAGAGGGGGAGAGGGGCCCCCTTCTTCCTCTTCTTCCTTGACCTCCTCCCTAGATGGGAGAAGGGTTTCCCCTCTGGTCCTTGGCCTCCATGGCATGGGAGGGGCGAGAGCCCCTCCGAGATTGGATCTATCTCCATTTCTCTCTGGTTCTGCGTTCTATTCTGGCTCTGTTTCACCGTTTTGTATATATATGGAGATCCGTAACTCTGATTGGCCTGAAACCTTCGCCATGATTTTTTTCCGAATATTAGCTTTCTTGCGGCAAAAGAAGAGCGTCAACCGCCTTACGGTGGGCTCACGAGCGTAGGGGGCATGCCCTAAGGGGGGCGCCCCCCTACCTCATGACCACCTCGAGCACTAGTTCGCGTTGATTTTCCTTCCGAATTTTCCATATTTTCCGAAAATAAGCTCCGTCCGTTTTTATCCCGTTTGGACTCCGTTTGATATGGATATTCTGCGAAACCAAAAACATGCAACAGACAGGAACTGGCACTGGGCATTGGATCAATATGTTAGTCCCAAAAATAATATAAAAAGTTGCCAAAAAGTATATGAAAGTTGAATAATATTGGCATGGAACAATCAAAAATTATAGATACGACGGAGACGTATCAGCATCCCCAAGCTTAATTCCTGCTCGTCCTCGAGTAGGTAAATGATAAAAAATAATAATTTTTGATGTGGAATGCTACCTAGCATAATCTTGATCATGTAATCTAGTCATGGCATGAATATTAAGATACGAGTGATTCAAAGCAATAGTCTATCATTTGACATAAAAACAATAATACTTCAAGCCCACTAATAAAGCAATCATGTCTTTTCAAAATAACATGGCCAAAGAAAGTTATCCCTACAAAATCATATAGTCTGGCTATGCTCCATCTTCACCACACAAAATATTCACATCATGCACAACCCCGATGACAAGCCAAGCAATTGTTTCATACTTTTGACGTTCTCAAACCTTTTCAACTTTCACGCAATACATGAGCGTGAGCCATGGACATAGCACTATAGGCGGAATAGAATATGATGGTGGAGAAGACAAAAAGGAGAAGATAGTCTCACATCAACTAGGCGTATCAACGAGCTATGGAGATGCCCATCAATAGATATCAATGTGAGTGAGTAGGGATTGCCATGCAACGGATGCACTAGAGCTATAAGTGTATGAAAGCTCTAACTGAAAATAAGTGGGTGTGCATCCAACTTGCTTGCTCATGAAGACCTCGGGCATTTGAGGAAGCCCATCATCGGAATATACAAGCCAAGTTCTATAATTAAAATTCCCACTAGTATATGAAAGTGATAACTCAAGAGACTCTCTATATGAAGAACATGGTGCTACTTTGCAGCACAAGTGTGGAAAAAGGATAGTAGCACTGCCCCTTCTCTCTTTTTCTCTTCCTTTTTTATATATATTTTTATTTTTTATTTTTTTGGTGGCCTTCTTTGGCCTCTCTTTTTTTATTTGGGCTTCTTTTATTTTTGTAAAGTTCGGAGTCTCATCCCGACTTATGGGGGAATCATAGTCTCCATCATCCTTTCCTCACTGGGGCAATGCTCTAATAATGATGATCATCACACTTTTATTTACTTACAACTCGATATCTAGAACAAACATATGACTCTATATGAATGCCTCCGGCGGTGTACCGGGATGTGCAATGATCTAGCGTAGCAATGACATCAAAAAAACGGACAAGCCATGAAAACATCATGCTAGCTATCTTACGATCATGCAAAGCAATATGACAATGAATGCTCAAGTCATGTATATGATGATGATGGAAGTTGCATGGCAATATATCTCGGAATGGCTATGGAAATGCCATAATAGGTAGGTATGGTGGCTGTTTTGAGGAAGGTATATGGTGGGTTTATTGTACCGGCGAAAGTTGCGCAGTACTAGAGAGGCTAGCAATGGTGGAAGGGTGAGAGTGCGTATAATCCATGGACTCAACATTAGTCATAAAGAACTCACATACTTATTGCAAAAATCTATTAGTCATCGAAACAAAGTACTACGGGCATGCTCCTAGGGGGATAGATTGGTAGGAAAAGACCATCGCTCGTCCCCGACCGCCACTCATAAGGAAGACAATCAATAAACACCTCATGCTCCGACTTCGTTACATAACGGTTCACCATACGTGCATGCTACGGGAATCACAAACCTCAACACAAGTATTTATACATCCACAACTACCCACTAGCATGACTCTAATATCACCATCTTTCTATCGCAAAACTATTGCAAGGAATCAAACATATCATATTCAGTGATCTACAAGTTTTATGTAGGATTTTATGACTAACCATGTGAATGACCAATTCCTGTCATCTCTCTAAATAGATATAAGTGAAGCAAGAGAGTTTAATTCTTTCTACAAAAGATATGCCCACGCTCTAACAAATATAAGTGAAGCAAAAGAGCATTCTACAAATGGAGGTTGTCTATGTAAAGAGAAACAGGCAATCCAAGCTTCAATTGATATAAGTGAAGCACATGAAGCATTCTATAAAGCCATACTCAAAAGATATAAGTGAAGTGTAAAGAGCATTCTATAAATCAACCAAGGACCATCTCATACCAGCATGGTGCATAAAAGAAAAATGAAAACCAAAGCAAAGACGCTCCAAGATTGCACATATCGCATGAACGAAACGAATCCAAAAACATACTGATACTTGTTGAAGAAAGAGGGGATGCCTCCCCAGCATCCCAAAGCTTAGACGCTTGAGTCTCCTTGAATATTTACTTGGGGTGCCTCGGGCATCCCCAAGCTTGAGCTCTTGCCTCTCTTCCTTCTTCTCACATCGAGACCTTCTCGATCATCGAACACTTCATCCACACAAAATTTGAACAGAAAACTCGGTAAGATCCGTTAGTATAATAAAGCAAATCACCACTATCAGTACTGTTGCAAACCAATTCATATTTTGTTTTTGCATTGTGTCTACTGTAGTATAACTTTTTCATGGCTTAATCCACTGATATAAATTGATAGTTTCATCAAAACAAGCAAACTATGCATCAAAAACAGAATCTGTCTAAAACAGAACAGTCTGTAGCAATCTGAACATTCACCATACTTCTGATACTTGAAAAATTCTGCAAAAATTAGGAAAAATAAAAATTTGTACAGCAAGACAGTTCAAAAAGAATCAGAACCATTTGACATTCCAGCTAAAAATGTAAAATCGCGCACTACAGCCAAAGTTTCTGTCATGCATCGTACAAACCATCAAGCAAATGTAAACATCCTAAAGGCAAACCTTGGCACATTATTTTTATAATACAATGGAATTGTACAAGGGGATAATTATTTTTGTTGAAAAGTTTCTATAATCAAGATTCACAGAGTTTCAGTGAGCATGAACAAAGTTCAAGGAGCTCTCCCACTTCAACAATGCTTGTCTTTCTCACTTTCACTTTCCTTTTTGAAAAGTTTTGGGTTCCCCTCTTTATTTTTTGTTGTTTTTAAACTATATGAAAGCACTCAACAGAAATAAATGACTCTCTAAAAATTCCGGGTTGTCTCCCTGGCAGCGCTTTCTTTAAAGCCATTAAGCTAGGCATATAGTGCTCAAGTAATGGATCCACCCGGATCCCAAGGTATATCAAAGCCAATTTTAATTAGCAATGATTTGGCATTTAGTAGTGAGCACAAAGTAACATATATCATGTAATGACAAAGTCTAACTCTCTTCCTATGCATCAGCATGTCATAAAAGAACAATTCATGCACACAAAGTAAAGGCCAATGCATAGTATAAACAGTTTCTTGCAATTTTATCATATTGGAAACATAGAGAGGTGGAGATATAGTTCCTCTCTCATAATAATTGCAAGTAGGAGCAGCAAGCACATGCATATTATATTCATCAAAATCATCATGTGCAACGGTAAAAGGCAACCCCATCAATGTAATCCTTAATAAGTGCAAACTTCTCCGATATAGTGTAGTTTGGAGAATTCAAAAAGATAATAGGACTATCATGTGTGGGTGCAATAGCAACAATTTCATGTTTAACATAAGGAACTATAGCAAGTTCATCTCCATAAGCATAATTCATATTGGCATCTTGGCCACAAGCATAATTCATATTGGCATCTTGGCCACAAGTATAGCAAGCATCATCAAAAAGGGATATTTCAAGAGAATCAAAGGGATCATAACAGTCATCATAGCAATCATCCTTCGGTAAGCACGAAGGGGATTTAAACAATGTATGAGTTGAAGAGTTACTCTCATTAGAAGGTGGGCACGGGTGATCAATCCGCTCTTCCTCCTTTTGTTCTTCGCTCTCCTCCTCATCTTTTTCATCCAATGAGCTCACAGTTTCATCAATTTCTTCTTCCATAGACTCCTGCAAAATATTAGTCTCTTCTTGGACAGCGGAGTATTCCTCAATATATTGTTTAACATAGGTATTAGAAGCATAATTATCATAGCAATATTTAAGTATAGCAAAATTTTCAGATTTGTGACAAAGAAGCAATTTCATAAGCACCCTCAAAAGCAACAAATTCTTCAATTTGTTGAACATCATAGTAATTGTAAACACCCTTAGCGTATGAAGATACGATTCCATTATCACTAAACTCACATTGATAGGGAAGGTGTTTCTTAGGGTTTTCAGAACAACAAGTAAAATCATATATTTCACATAAATTCAAAGCATAGCATTGCAAACGTTGAATTTGACCCCATAATAGTTTCCCTTTTTCGGATATACGATGTCGCACATAACAAGCATGCTCATCTAAGGATTTGCCCTCAACTAAGCTAGTTGGGGTTTCAGCACGAGCACATAGGGATCGAAGATGATCCAAGTAATAAGCTTCAGTAGTGTGATAGATTTTGATTGGTTCTTCAACCATTGGTTCAGTAGGTACAACTAATTTTTTTGGTATTTTGCGTACCCATAACTAAAGATAGAAAACAACTAAGAACAGCAAATAAAAATTACTTAGTGATAAAGCAAACAAGCACACACGAGAATATTCACCCCGCGCTATTGCTCCCCGGCAATGGCGCCAGAAAAAGGTCTTGATAACCCACAAGTATAGGGGATCGCAACAGTTTTCGATTAGTAAGAGTGTCGAACCCAACGAGGAGCTAAAGGTAGAACAAATATTCCCTCAAGTTCTATCGACCACCGATACAACTCTACGCACGCTTCACGTTCGCTTTACCTAGAACAAGTATGAAACTAGAAGTACTTTGTAGGTGTTTTCGGAAGGGCTTGCAAGAAAGTAAAGAGCACGAAAATAAAACTAGGGGCTGTTAAGGTAAAGAAGCAACTAAAGTAATATAGCGAGTGTGGAAAAGTGGTGGTAGGAGTTGCGAAATTGCCCCTAAGCAATTGACTACTTTACTAGACCGATAGCAAGTATTATGTGGGAGAGGCCACTGCTAGCATGTCATCCCTTACTTGGAATTCTATGCACTTATGATTGGAACTATTAGCAAGCATCCGCAACTACTAATGTTCATTAAGGTAAAACCCAACCATAGCATTAAGATATATTGGTCCCCCTTCAATCCCGTATGCATCAATTTCTATGCTAGGTTGAAGCTTCTGTCACTCTTGCCCTCCAATACATAGTCCTATCAACATACAACTAACCCTATGGTGTGATCCACACGCGCGCTCATATGATGGGCACCAAAGGACAACAACATAACCACAAGAAAATTAAATCAATCATAGCAATTCATCAACCACCGATAGGACAACGAAAATCTACTCAGACATCATAGGATGGCAACACATCATTGGATAATAATATGAAGCATAAAGCACATGTTCAAGTAGAGGGCACAGCGGGTTGCGGGAGAGTGGACCGTTGTAGATAGAGGGGGGAAGGTGATGGAGATGTAGGTGAAGATGGCGGAGGTGTTGGTGAAGATCGCGGTGATGATGATGGTGGAAACGGCGGCGTTCCGGCGCCACCGGAGGAGAGGGGGAGAGGGGCCCCCTTCTTCCTCTTCTTCCTTGACCTCCTCCCTAGATGGGAGAAGGGTTTCCCCTCTGGTACTTGGCCTCCATGGCATGGGAGGGGCGAGAGCCCCTCCGATATTGGATCTATCTCTCTGTTTCTCTCTGGTTCTGTGTTCTGTTCTGACTCTGTTTCACCGTTTCGTATATATATGGTTATCCGTAACTCCGATTGGCCTGAAACCTTCGCCGTGATTTTTTTTCCGAATATTGGCTTTCTTGCGGCAAAAGAAGAGCGTCAACCGCCTTACGATGGGCTCACGAGGGTAGGGGCGCGCCCTAAGGGGGGCGCCCCCTGCCTCGTGACCACCTCGGGCACTGGTTCGCGTTGATTTTCCTTTCGAATTTTCCATATTTTCCAAAAATAAGCTCCGTCCGTTTTATCCCATTTGGACTCCGTTTGATATGGATATTCTGCGAAACCAAAAACATGCAACAGACAGGAACTGGCACTAGGCACTGGATCAATATGTTAGTCCCAAAAATAATATAAAAAGTTGCCAAAAAGTATATGGAAGTTGAATAATATTGGCATGGAACAATCAAAAATTATAGATACGATGGAGACGTATCATAAAACTTGCCGGTTTATCATTACCAAAATTGCTGGGTTATAAAACAGACGATGTTGGGTCATAATTGTTGTTGACACCGGGTCATGTAATTGATCTTCCTGATTTGCTCAAAATTGATAATTTGAAGACGTTCCTCCTTTATATGCATAATACCTGTAGGCTGTAGCCCCCAAGTCTTAAGAGGAGAACATAGTGATAACTTAAGACTTGCTCCAATATAAGTGTTGCAACCTTGAAGAAATCCGGTTTGTTCCTCTCAATCATATAAACTGAATATTCCACACATGTAGCCCCCAAGTGCCGGTTGTCATGCTTGCAGCAACCTGGGACTTGTAATTTCTTTATGCTCATAAAAACTTCAACAAGTGTAGCCCCCAAGGGCCGGGTCATTATGCAATAATGAGCAAGGACTTTGTAGATATGATCATGTAAACTTGAGCAGTAACGTGTAGCCCCCAAGGGCCGGGTCATTATGCAATAATGAGCAGGGACTTTGTAGATATGATTCATTGATAATAACATCATATGATGTAATCTCCACCATGGGGCTTGAACCCACGTCCACAAGGTTAAGAGATTTGTACTCTACCAACTGAGTAGTGGATCTTTCGATATAATGGATCAAGGCTTGTGTACCTTGAATTTTCGACAGGAGCAATTGGTATCCCCCAAGGGCCGGCTCATTTAGAATGTGATGAGTCGGTCTTCTATAAGTTGAGCAAAAGAATGATTTTGCATTAGCCCCCAAGTTCCATGGTGCATGCTGGCAGTGACATGGAACTTGCATATTCGATGTAATCTCAATTTGAATAATGTAGCCCCCAAGTGCCGGGTTGTAAGCCTGCAGCGACTCAGGACTATTCCTTCCATTGTAGAATAAATTATATCCATTGATAAAATAATAGCCATTGCGCTAAAGCGACTTTGAAAATCTCAATCATAATACTGGTTATTGATAACCATAAAAAATCTAGCCATGTTGGCTATTAAAGATTTGAATAATATAATTCAGTTTGGAAAACTGGTTCCTGTGATATTGAATCGTACTGCTAGTTTAGGATACTTGTGCAGTAAAGGTGATAACCCAATCTTTAGAAGACAAAACTTCCAAATATTTATGATTGTCATATGATGGCGACTTATCATCCAAAGTCAAGCCGGGTTAATCGAAACCACATATATGCTTCAGATATGAACAAAAAGTCTCAAGACAAACCCAAAAGATTGTTTTCAAAAAACTTAAGTCAAACAGAGAGAAAAAAGCGAGGCTTTTGATTTGAATACGATTAGTAAGCTGGACCAAAAGGGGTTAAGCTAGGATTCGAATACAATCGGGAAGCCCCCTAGTGGTTTTGGCGTTGCGCCGATCAAGAGGGTACTGACAGCTATGTTCTCTTTGGTTCGAATATGACCTATGTTTGAATAGGAAGCCCCCAAATGACCTTGAGAGTTTTTTAACGATTATCATTCGAATACGATCAAAGTCGGACCCAAAAGGGGTTAAGCTATGATTCGAATACGATCAAGAAGCCCCCTAGTGGGTTTGGCATTGCGCCGATCAAGGGGGTACCGACAGCTATGTTCTCTTTGGTTCGAATATGACCTATGTTTGAACAGGAAGCCCCCAAATGACCTTGAGAGTTTTTTAACGACTCTGATTCGAATATGATCAAAGTCGGACCCAAAAGGGGTTAAGATATGATTTGAATACGATCGGGAAGCCCCCTAGTGGTTTTGGCGTTGCGTCGATCAAGAGGGTACCGACAGCTATGTTCTCTTTGGTTCGAATACGACCTATGTTTGAACAGGAAGCCCCCAAATGACCTTGAGAGTTTTTTAACGACTCTGATTCGAATACGATCAAAGTCAGACCCAAAAGGGGTTAAGCTATGATTCGATCCCACCATCTAGCGCACACCATAGAGCAGACCGTCACCAGCTAACCACTCTACCTCAAAGGTGCTACCGAGTCTGAAGCACCCGCCGGGTCACTAATGAGTCTTCAGGCTTGTGAGTCGTCAAACCAGTGAGTCGCCAATCCCCCGGCAGTTTACCAATGAAACACCAAGTCCGGTCGGGTCAAACATCCGGCCGGGTTACACTGCAGGGTATATCCCCGACACTTTCTCCCCCAGATTGATGTCGCGCTCGCTCCTCATCTCCCTAAACTGAAGCACCTCGAGCTCATGGACGTTCTCATCTCGAAGGAGGATTTGGAGAACCAGCTTTGGGGCTGTCCGCGCTCGAGTACCTTCGTCAACTTGTGACCTTCACTATTGGTCTCTGAAAGGTCACAGTTTTTCATTTGCGACCTTTCTGTGACCAAAACCAGAAGGTCAAAAGCTGGCGGTCGTAAACTGAAATTAACGACCTTCTCTGTGAGAAGGTCGTAGACGTTTACGACCAAAATATGCCTACTATTTTGTTTTGGTCACTAGCAGCCTCCTCAGGCCACGTAGGCATCCGACGTGGCAATCTGATGTGGCACAAGAATTAGCCCGGTCCAATTCGGTGTTCTACATGGGCCTAGCCCAACAATTCAGCCCTTTTAGAATATTTTTTCCCTATTAATTTGGTTGACTAGATGGGCCAAGCCCACATTTTAGCCTTTTATTTCTGGGCCATGGCCTCTTATAATGCATTTCTTATTAGTTTTTGTCCTTCTAGAAAAATATTGTTTGGTCCATGGCCTTTTCACCCTAGACCATGTTTGTACCACGTTTATTTCTGGGTCACGGCCTATTCAGGCCCGGTACTATCATGGCAATTGAGTAATTTTCACAATCTGGCATTAAAGCAACATGTACACAGGGAATACAAAATTTCATTACACAGGAATTGTTCAACACGTAGGAGCACATCTGGTACTGTCCTAACAATGTCTACATAATTTGCCTTATCTCACTACTACATAACATTGTTCAACACGTAGGAGCACATCTGGTACTGTCCTAACAATGTCTTCATTGCTCCCTCTGATGGGCAAGTTCTCTAGGTGCGACAACTTGCCTTCCTACAAGAACAGAACATTACATGAATAGATCAATCGAGGAGGAAACAGTAAAATAGGCTGAAAGCATCACACATACAAATAATAACAGCATACATTAATGTATAAAATAATAAAAACATCTATAACCAGGGCTATTTCTAGCCAACCTGTGTGCATGAATCATAATAGATCAAGCAAAAGACGTATAACCATCAGCAAACAGCAAATATTAGTGAAAGGGGACAATTTCTAGTACTCGTCATTTTTGCAAAGTGAGCAAGAACAATGATATTTTCCTACACATACTTTTTGATTTTTCCTTAGTCCTATAGTGATCTGCTCACTCCAATTCTATCTACTCAACCCATTCACATGCAACATGGATAATCAGGAAGCATCTACTCAAATAAGGAATTAGAATGCAAGATGGATAACTATGCCCTATGAAACAGTTCACGTATCAAGAACCATCAAAGTAAATAAGGAACTGGTATAGAACACCAACTCAATCACCTTCACAGCAATGAAATCATGGATAATTCTTCTATTTAATTGAAGTTCTCTAAGCTTCTTCCCCCATTGAAAGCAGTCTACAAAATAATTGAGAATAAGGTCAGCGCCAAAATTCAAACCATATAATTTCTTGCTAATCTCATATACTGTTATTCAAAAGAAAGATGTATTTTGCTGTAAGATTTTAGCGCTAGTACACAAGACATAAAAAAGATACCAAAAATCCTTAGTGATCTGAAGCAGCAAACAAAATTTAAACACAGACAATGCATGCCATAGTAATAGCAGCACAAACAGAGAAATGCAAAAGGCACCTCATACTAGTATGGTGATCTTCGTCGCAAATTTTAAGCTCTATTTCATGTAGATAATTTATTTGGTTTCAGTAAACAACAACAACAACAACAACAACATGCAGTATATATGAAGGGATTACAACGGGTTCCTACAGCACACTAGATAGGCCAACATTTTAGACTACTAGTACCTAGAAATCATATGCAACTCTGTTTTTTCTCTAGCCCAGCCACAAGATCATAAGAGAAATCGTAAGTATCTGGTGCATTTGATATAATAAAGCAGCTCCCGAACAAACAGAAGTTCTGCTTATTCACATCCCAATTGAGGAGATCTGTGGGATAACCTACCCTGAGGAGCTCACCGCGGGATCTTCTCCATGGATATCCCCCTTCTTTCACAACACCAGATTGGCCTCTTCACGAACCTGCACAAATAAATGCACACACAAATGAGATTGTGGGAGAAGAGAGGAGGAAGAGGAGGAGGAGGGATGTGTATGCAAGTGTATAAGCATCAAGCATGAGATACTTTTCAAATTACTATGAACATTCTTAGTTTCTTTGATTGAAGTAGGTGACTGGGGCTAGGTGTGCTCACTATTAGGCAGTAAAAACTCGGTATATACAAGCATTGCGTGCTTAGTTATCGGCGACGAATATCTAGACACCAAAATATCGGTGCCTCTGCCGCAAGTGACCATCATCGTGAACTAGACATACGAATACTAAATATCAGCCAATGCACATACTTTTATTACCAGGAAGAGAGATAGCTCAAAACAGAACATATATAATTTGCAAGAAGGAAATCACCCATAATTAACAGGGAGAGATATAACCAAAACAAGTTCATTTGTCTTCCAAGTATAAAACATCACGTGCACAAACTCACATCAGTTAACATCATTACAGAATTTCAGATAACATGTTTACTGCAGAAATCAAGCATAGGCAGTAGTGCTGCTAGTGTTTCTTTATGTGGTTGTGATGGACATGCAACTACATTTCTGGTAATTGATGAAATGCAGTAGCAGGCAGGTAGCGTTTTAGTAACCCAAGTAATATAATGTAACAGCAGAGCGAGGCAAATCAAGTTGGCTGTGTGTGTGCCTGAGCTAGCTTAGTACATACAGTCCATGGTTGGGCTCCAAATCAAACAGAGCATGCTAGTGTCAACAAAATCAAGCCAGGAGAATAGAAACAGACCATACCATGATGAAGTTTAAAATAGAATAAGCGATGCATATACATTTTCTAGTGGAAAATCACAGAAACAGTTGATGAAAATCTACATCCGAAGTTCTAACAATGCCATGTCTACAACAAAACAAGACTAGGACGATTGCTGTAATTCTAATGCAGCAATAAAACAAACCTAACTACATCGTTCAACAGCTTTGAATTATAAATGAGGATATTGTATCAAGATCAGTAGTGATGAGCATGTTGGTGTCCAACACAGCAACTTGTGATAACAACCAAAATGGTAGAAATAAATCACACATCATGCTTCAAACGGCAGCTCCAAAATGCAAATTAAGCATACAGTGTATTATGTTCCACATATCTCAATACAATCATGAAAAATATCATCTATGCCCTTTGAGGTAATTCTGTTCTTGCACCTTTTTTGTGACTGTCAATCCTCTTTGAGTGTGGTTGGCATTTCAAGTTGAGACAAGAAAAAAAATGAGGTGCAAAAAATTAGGAGATCAAGATCTTTTTCACTACTCTATGAATATGTACCATCGATGAAAAGACTGCCTTATCACACAGATAAAAACACTGATCCTAAAAAAACACTGGCCCTAGGCTGCAACATCTGACATTTTAGTTCAGGAATAACTTCCATTGTTGGTGATGAGAACAACTACGGTTCCAGTTCATATATAGCAAACATGCAGCAGAACGGCCCACTGGTAAATTCTATCGGACTTGAACACATTAATTACTTGCCACCTCTTCTGCCAATTTTGTTTGTACGAAAGCATAATGTTAATTCATAACTTAATTAAAGATGCAACACTACCAGCAGGATGCATGACCTTCATGTGTGGGTTAATGCCGCATAACAAACAATGATTTTACTTCAGGAACAATGATTCTAGCGAATGATGCAGGAGATAAAAGGGTTCCATCCGTCACAATTAACACAAACAACTACTACTTCACCATAAGCTAGCGAATTCCAGGACGGACTCGCGGAGAAAGCAGTACTAGGAACATGTGGAAGGCGAGAGGAGGTGAGGTGGGGTGGGGTACCGCGGCGGTGAAGAAGGTCTTGTCGCCGACCTTGGAGAGCACGGTCATGGCCAGCGACTTGGTGAGCCCCTGCAGCAGGAAGGAACCAAGCGAAAAAACAAGGTCAATTCAGCAACCTTCACCTGCGCCGCGCAACGAGAAAGAGAGGAGAGAGGGGGAGGGAGGGGAGCTGACCCCGAGCAAAGACAGCGACATGGCGGCCGGCGGCGGAGGGAGGTGCCGATTCTGATCTAGGGGGTGAGGAGAGGATGTGCGGGGGCCTTGCCGAAGAACTCGGAGACGGCGGGGACCTTGAAGACGAACCCCGCGGCGGGATCCCAGACCTGCTGGGCGGGGACGGCCTTGGCGCCGGCGCCGGGGCGGGAGCGGCGGGTGGAGCAGCGCCGGAGTTGGTGCGGGCGCGGGGTAGCAGGTCGCGGGTGCGGCCCGGCGGAGGGAGACCCTCCTGGCCGCAGCGGCGCGGCCCTCGGCGCCGCGGAGGCGGACGCCAAGAAGGGCAACCCCGCCGAGGAGGAAATGGCGAGGGCGGGTGAGGCGGAGGCCTTGAGCGCGAACGTCGACGGCGGAGGAAGGGGACGGTGGCCGAGGGGGGCTTGGATTGGATCTGGAGAGAATGGGTGCGGCGGCTGGCGGGGAGGAAGGGGAGGGGATCGAGAGGAGCTCCACCGGATCTGGAAGGGAAGAGGAGGAGCATAAAGCGAGGGAAAGAAAGGAGGCGGGGGGTGGATGGAAAATGACCAAAGGACAGAGCTAGGGTTTCGGGGACACATCCATGTTTGGTGCGGGCCGTTGGATCCAGGGGATCCGACGGTGATTTGTCCATGATCCGCGTGAGAGGCCCCTGGACCAATCAGAATGCAGTATACAAGTATGATATTTTGACCATTTAAATTGGTCATAATCGACTAAAAGTAATGTGCTAAATCATGTTAGCTATTTTATTATGACCTAAAAATTTGAAAAAAAACCTCTTATTTTGTCGGCAAATTTGACTATTGTTTTCAGGAATAATCATAAATTGAAATAAGATAAATATTTTTTAAAGAGTTATGAGAAATGAGTTCTTTTAAATCATTTTTTCATTTTTTTTTGAGTGTTTGAAATGAGCTTTTTTGTGAAGGACCTACCAAATATTTGTTGCAAAATTGTACCAAATCAATTTTCTAAAATACTAGGACATATTTAATGCACAATTGACCAAATGGTTGGGTGTGAGAAGCTTTGATCCACCTCTCGTGAAAAAGACAAATTTCCGTTGATTCAGTAGGAAGCGGGTCAAATTTGAACTGTAGCTACCTTGTAGTTTGCTCTTTATTTTTTCCAAAAATCATTTCTAGGTACATAAGTATCTATTTAATCAGAGAAACACCAATAAAATTCCAAGATTCAACCACTAGATAGGAACGGTCATTCCCGCCGTTTTGACCACATTTTGAAACGGGCATAGAAAATTCAAAAAAAACAAAAAATTGGGAAACCTTCGCATTGTGTCACCATATGTGGCCAAGTTCTCAGGAAAAATAACAAACTTGTAATACGGCAATTATTATAAAAAAAGTGTTCTCAGAAACGAGCTATCACGTGTGGAGATCAATGGCTTTCAAGCCAAATGATCAATCTTATGGCCACATTCATGGCATAGTTTGTTCAAATGATCTCATATTATACACAAGGGTGCATATTGGAATGGCAAACAATGTTGCCCAAGGAAGTTTTCATTTTGTTTGGACAAAAAAACCATTTTCCATTTTTCGAGTGCCCAAAAGGAGGTTTTTTGTGAAGGACCTTCCAAATAATTGTTGTAAAATTTGGACCAAATCATTTTTCTAAAATACTAGGATATTTAATGCACAATTGACCAAATGGTTGGGTGTAAAAAGTTTTGATCCACCTCTCATGAAAAAGACAAATTTTCGCCGATTCAGTTGGAAGCGGGTCAAATTTGAACTGTAGCTGCCTCTAGTTTGCTCTTTATTTTTTCCAAAAATCATTTCTAGGTACATAAGTATCTATTTAATCAGAGAAACACCAAAAAAATTCCAAGATTCAACCACTAGCTAGGAACGGTCATTCCCGCCGTTTTGACCGCATTTTGAAACGGGCATAAAAAATTCAAAAAAATCAAAAAATTGGGAAACCTTCGCATTGTGTCATTATATGTGGCCAAGTTCCCAGGAAAAATAACAAACTTGTAATACGGCAATTATTATAAAAAAGTGTTCTCAGAAACAAGCTATCACGTGTGGATATCAATGGCTTTCAAGCCAAATGATCAATCTTATGGCCACATTCATGGCATAGTTTGTTCAAATGATCTCATATTGTGCACAAGGGTGCATATTGGAATGTAAAACAATCTTGCCTAAGGAAGTTTTCATTTTCTTTGGACAAAAAAACCATTTTCCATTTTTCGAGTGCCCGAAATGAGGTTTTATTGTGAAGGAACTACCAAATAATTGTTGCAAAATTGGACCAAATCAATTTTATAAAATACTAGGACATATTTAATGCACAATTGACAAAATGTTTGGTTGTAAAATTTTTTGATCCACCTCTCATGAAAAAGACAAATTTCCGCTGATTCAGCTAGAAGCGGGTCAAATTTGAACAGCAGCTGCCTCATAGTTTGCTATTTATTTTTTCCAAAAATCATTTCTAGTTACATAAGGACCTATTTAATCATAAATACATGGTTTGGTGGCGATACATCGAGGTTTGGGCAGTGGCCGAGGGCCCCAACTCTAGAGCGCGTAAACTCGCATGCCCGCCGCGTGGTCACCGCGTGACCGTGACGTTGCCATGTGTTCTGGGAGGCCTAGGCATGTCTAGTGGGTTGGGCACTCCCCAGGTAGGTGCTAGGAAGAAAATTACAACATAATATTCTCATGAGGAGACCGATCGATGCTCAAACATGAATTAGCAGCCAAGTGTTTGATTAGTGGTACGGGAAATGTACATGGCTAACGGGCGTGAGTTCTGGCTGAGGATGATCAGTTACTAAGAAGACCGTCTTCATAAATTTTCAGCTCAAAAGGAGGAGCCTATGTGGTACTTGCTTTGCAAAGTACCACACTGGACATAAATACGAATGTTGAAGCTGGGCTCAAAATAATGAATGGATTGAGCTGGCATTTGGTGGCGGGTGGTTATTTGGGCATAGGAAAGCATCGTAGAAAATGGATACTATTTGGACATGCCAAAGTTGTACTTCCTCCACAAAGTGTTGTTTTGAACAGAATAGGAAAATGAATATTGTTAAATTATTTTTGAACTAGGCAAGGAAGGTTTTTTACATATTTGATGAAGATATGACCCAAAGAATTTATGAGATTTTTTGAGAATTTTGGGAATGACAGAAATATAGGTTGCTTCACAACCTGGGGCAAAAATTGCCACATGGACATGACACATGGGCAAAACTGATGAGATGGCGCCTAGTCATCGCAACCCACCACAATTTACAACGCTATGACCATCTATATTGGTCGTTAACAACTAGATATAAGGCAGCGGACTAGCGCTGTTTGCTTTATGACCATTTAGTGTAAGGAAATTACGACCTTCCTGACCAAAATGGTCGCAATGGTTTAGGGTTTGGAGCCCCCCGAACAGCTTTTGACCAATTGGTCTCAAATGGTCATAGATCTATGACCAATTCTTCTAGGGTCACTGACAGAAGGTCACTAGTTGACATATTTCTTGTAGTCTAATGAGTCTTCAGGCTTGTGAGTCATCAGACCAGTGAGTCGCCAATCCCCCGGCGGTTTACCAATGAAACACCAAGTCCGGCCGGGTCAAACATCCGGCCGAGTTACACTGCGGGGTATATCCCCGACACTTTTCCCCCAGATTGATGTCGCGCTTGCTCCTCATCTCCCTAAACTGAAGTACCTCGAGCTCATGGACGTTCTCATCTCGAAGGAGGATTTGGAGAACCAGCTTTGGGGTTGTCCACGCTCGAGTACCTTCGTCTTCTGGTGATGGATGGGTTCAGTAGCCTCCACATCGCCTCGACGAATGTCCGTACGATTTATGTTCATTACTAGTGCCGGAATAGGCTGTCAGTTGAGGTGTTTCACGATATGATCATTGAGAATGCGCCTTTCCTTGAGAGATTGTTTGTACTTGATAAAGAAGGTACAACAACAATGAGGGGCATTGACGCACCGAAATTGACAGTGTTGGGCTATTCATGTGCTGAATTCTCCGAACTTGTTATTGGATCATTACCCGTTCAGGTACAACAATCTTCTTCTCCTTCTTCTTATTGGACATCGTGTTTTATCTAATTTTTGTTGATCTATGTTCGGCTATCATCCAGAAAATGATTTCCACAAGCTTGCCCCCATCTCTACATAGTGAAGTCAATTTGTTGTTACTTCTACCATGATTACAATGACAAATGTAGTATGGTTTATAAAGGAAATTTGGAGGATTTCAACATATATATTTTTTGAGATGTTAATCATGAACGATTGAAGATGGCATGTCATTCTATTCGTGTATTTTAGAAATCATGCAAATCAAAGAGGCCCGAAGTGTTCAAAACTATAGCTAGGCACTAATATGTCGTCTTCGTTTGCAGATACAAAGAGGCCCAAAAGTGGAAATTTTGGCGCAATATAAAAATCCCATTGAATGCCTTGATCTTCATCTCATAGAAATTACTTTGAACGAGTACCGAGGCACCACACCAAAGATTAAATTCGCCAGGTTCTTTATTCAGAAAGCAAGTGTGCTCAAGGTAATGAGGTTTGCCCTATATTTAGTGTGCATAGGTGAATGGTTTGCTAATCAGCGCATGCATCTACAGCTGAATGGAAAAGGTTCTCCAGAAACTGAATTTCAGTTTGTAACTTCAATTGACAGATTATTCGGAAGTTACTGTATCAAGCTGATATATGACTTGTGGCTGATCCTTTCACAGAAATAATGCATGACTTAGATTCTGAAGAAGATGAATCTGATTTGTAATAATAGTTTGAACCTTGTAATATTTGAATTTGGGCCTTGTAATGCTGAAATTTGAACCTTGCAATATTTCTGGTATTTGTGATACAATGTTTGAAATGGCATTGTGTTCTTTGTTCTTTGAAATGCCATGTTGTTATACATGTGGAGTACTATCCGACTACAGATGCATGCGGACGGTGTCCGCATGACATGGGATTGAGATGATCCAAAAGGCAAAGTTATTCGTTGGTACGAAATGCACTTTCTTGTTGACCACCTATTGGCTTAAAGACATTTTAGATTAACTCGTACATAATGTAATATATTTCTATGTGATCATATTTTCCCGTTCATGCTCTCATAGTCCGCTACAATGAGAGCACACACGGAAAAATAACCAATGGATTTCGATAAGAGCATCCAAACCCTAAACCGTGAAATAAGAATGTTGTTATGTGTGTAGTCACTTATGTAATTGGGTGTTTAATTTGGTTATGCTATCTTGTTGTTATAAGTATAAATGTTGTTTTTCTGTAGGCAGAGCATAGATGTTGTGCAGACTATGCAAATCACATTGCATACGGATTAAACTGTGGAACCCGTTGGTGATGATTTCTTCAATCGCTGACAATTTTTTACCAGCAACCTTTTGTCCACAACACACACAGCTTATTAGGAAGAATTGTTTGTGTTATTATCGGTTTTCCCACACAATTCTTGTTACTCACCTATTTGTCGGGTATCACACATATCTTGTTAAGCCGAATCATTTCTGTTCTTCTGGATCATCGCAAACAGTTCATTTGAGTGACCTGTATCCTTCTATCGCACACACCTTGATCTACCTTATCGTTTCTATTGTTTTTTATCATTGCAAATAGTTCCTATGTATCAAATGTATGCCACATATCACACACACACAACTCTTTTCTGGATCGTATTTGACGGCTCCGCCATCGCACAGAGTTCGTCTCATTGATGACGGTTTTATTACCATGCCTTTTGTGATTCACGCATCACACACAGTTTTGTCGATTGGTCTTCGATCCATGTGTCGCATTTGGAGTATCCCGCAGTAGTGTTTGATATGTCTCCAACGTATCTACAATTTTTAATTGTTCCATGCTATTATAGTATCAATCTTGGATATTTTATATGATTTTTGTGCTATTTTATATCATTTTTGGGACTAACCTATTCACCCATTGCCTAGTGTCAGTTGTTGTTTTCTGCTTGTTTTTGGTTTTCTAGAAAATCAGTACAAAACAGAGTCCAAACGCGACAAAACTTTTTGACGATATTTTTCTGGACAAAACAGACCCTAGATGCTTCAAGAGGAGAACAGACTACAAGCGAGGAGACGGCAAGGCAATATGGCGCGCCATGTTGCCTTGCGGACCCCTTGTCGCTTCGTCTGAGCTAATTACACATATATAAATTCTCTAATATTGGAAAATCGATAGAGAGCCACCCAAAACACTTTTTCTGCCGCCGCAAGTTTCTGTTCTTCCACTACACCACGGTCAAGTTTTGGCGACACATCAATCTGTTGGCATATGGTACCTTTGCCGACACATAACTTATAGCTAACACATATGCTGACAGAAGATAAAAGAGTCGGAGGACTTGCTGTGGGCAAAGGTATTGTCGACAGAAGTTCACTTGCTGACACTTTTTTAGTTGGTATACACCCTACCTACGCCGACGCATGGTGTGTCTCTATACACCCTACATACGCCGACACATGGTCTGTCTATGTACACCCTACCTATACCGACAGATGGTAAGTCAACATACACCCTACCTATGCCAACACTTGGTTTGTCTAGCAAGGTCTTTAGCTTTGCCGACACATGGTTTGTCGAGCTATGGGTGTACTTCTGCCAACACTTTCTCTGCATGGCTAGAGGTGTACCTTTGTCGACAGTTTCTCTGTTGGAATGTTTTCCCGACAGATAAATTGTTGATAAGATGTTGTACAGCCAAAATAACAATTGGATACTACTCTGGCTTAAATATTATGCAATGCTCAAATGTTATACACAAACGGGATCAAGATGAACACATATTGCACAAGCATTGATAATATGTTCACAAACATACATATATATATATTGATCAGAAGTTCAAAAACAAGACAGTCCTTACATAGCAAAGTTTGGCCATTTTGACCACCATCGAGAAAACACAAGCCACATAAAGGGACCACTATTTGCTGTTCTAAAAGAGTTCTAACATTAAATGAACCAAAACACTTATATCACACCCATGAGCACAAGATATATACTCCAAAACACTTGAAGCACCAAATGGTCCAAAACAGACATAAGATTCATGACCACAAGTTGGCTGGTCCAAAATACTGCAAACAGCCAAATGCTGCAGAACACTCTGAAGTCATCACATCCATGTGTAGTAGGTGGCTGAGTACCTGAAAATATTCGACACGATCTTGATGATAAGAGACCAATTAAAATATACTCAGTTATATCTAACATAAGTGCAAATTTTTGTATTGACACCTAATTAAGACATCCATGTATCAAATGTTTTATTCCAAAGTGGATTCATAAAAGTTATTAATAATATGGAGGAAATTGTCATAGGTATCCTGAGGCTTTGGGCCAAATTCTCATATGTTTAAACTGAATGGTACTGGGTGAAAATAAATGGTCAAATTCTCATATGTTCACCCCAACGTTTTTGTGCACTTCAAAGTTCGAGAATAAATGTCAAAAACAATTGTGGTTGTATGTTATCTGATGAACTAGAATTAAAATGTACAGCTTCAGACCCAAAAAACTGCAGTATGTGAAGTTCTGTATATGCCATGTGATCTTTAGATTGTGACCATCAAAGTGTTAACACCAAACTGATATATTTATGCTAACTACTAACCAATGTATATGAGCATCAGATTACATCATGTGATTTCATATTTTTAATTTTAAAACTGCAGTATGTGGAGTTCAATTTTATATACAAGACATGAAAAGTTATATAGTGATGCTATAATTTCACAAAGAGGTTCTACAATTTCAGATACACTGAAGTGTTACGTGTGACACATTTTCCTCGCTTGCCATTTGGTTTACTCTAACGTGTGATCGCTAGTCCATGTACTGGCGCTCTTAGTTCAATATCATCTGATCAATACACTAGCTAAATGACAGAAAAATCAGTCTTGGGGCATTTTTATTTTCATCAAAAATGAACAGGGTTCCACAAGAGAACTATGGAAAAAGCTTCATCGGTTGTACATATTATGTGTAAATCAAATGATAACATACTCACATCGCCTATTTCTTATGCAAACTATTTCAGTTCATAGGCTGCTTCTTCCACTGCATGTTGCTCTGAAAAATGTGAAGACATGTATCAACCACCCTGTGAAAACGAAAACTACATTTAATAATATAGATAACTTGGCTGACCATAAATTAGATTAGAAAGTAGGACAAGGGACTGGAAGTTATGTCCTTGGTAAGTATAATGGATGAACTTTTTCAAATGCACAAATGATGTTCAGGTAATATTAGGCCATCACCAGAATAAACACGAACATATCATAAAAGCACCATGTATGGACGCTATTAAGATTTAAGTACTGCCTTACTCTTGAACTAGATCATTATTATCATGATTGAAGTTCTTATCTTCCAATTGCTTACAGTCAGAATGGGGTTGACAGGCTACAATTAGTTATAAATCTGCTCACACCGCAAACTAGCTATATTTTCCATTTTAAACAGACATGTCAGCATTAATACCTTGGCCTACTAGTGATCGATGCTACATCATCCCCCCCCTCCAATAAGCAGGACATCAGGAAAGAACCTTGTTGTTTTGGTACCTGCCACCACCACCACCAGCATACCCAATAGGTCCATAGTTCACAAACATTATTATATGGCACCTGTGGAATCATAGACCCAACAGAAGCAGCAAGAGGGTAACTAAGGAAACTAAGGCCTGGATATTTTGAAGTGAATGAAATGAGTAAGAGAAAATAATGCTGCCATATCTGAAGGGTGAATCCATCTATAAATATCATGAATGCCAAGGGAATGTCTAGCTGCACATGTCAATATATCCCAACATTCTCAGTTGTCGCATTCTAAATGGTGTTGTGACTTGTTTTTAGAAAAGCATGCTAAATGATATATTCTTCAAAGCAAGAAAGGTATTATGAGAAGGCACCCAATTTAAGCAAGCATCAAGCAGAGTGGTAAAATTAGAACTAAAAAGTGATGAAAATTCTAGGATTTACCTGCATAAGGAAACGGGGAGCTCAAATTAGGTGGGTATTGAACATCCACAGACAACTTGCTTAATATCAAATATATGGCTCGCATCGGACTGTTTAATGGTCCTATGATGGGAACAAAAATGGAGATTCTACTTAACACCAATATTTATTACCACGAATAGTCAGACAGTAGTATCTGACACATAAATATATCTATCTCCTATCTCATCTGGAGATACGTGCATTACATACTACTTTTCTGTCCCAAGAAAAAATGAAAAACATGAACGAAGACATGCATCTGAACACATTTTATATGTTTGGAAAGAAGCATCTGAACACATATATGAATATATGAATGAATGATTCATCACATTATCTTACTGCACAAATTGAAGGAATAGGCCATGCAGCAGGTGCATTTTTGACCTAAATGTTTGACCACGGGTGCAAGCTAGTGTAAATTTTCTCCATAAACACAAGTGCTTGAACCAAACTGTACAAGAGAAGATCAACAATTTTATCCATAATTACTCAGCGAATGGCGGGTTTAAATGACAGGGAGGGAACACAGCAAACAAACTTGTATCAATGAATGACTTTCGTCTTCCAGATTTTGAGGCGACGTATTAAAATGTATTACCATCTCAAGGAAAAAAATAACGGAAAAGAACATGTTATTTGCCTAGACAATGTTGACATTATAGGCAGCCGTTAAAAATTTATCCCCTACTGCATACTTGATAATCCAACAATATTTATAAAACGTTGATTCTGCAGTGTTAAGCTTACAATTATCTCATTCTGCATTTGCAATTTGGTAACAGTTGCAAATTTCTCCAATGAGAATATTTCACTTCAGTCATTTGACTGTGCAACTGACTTTTTTATAGTGACTTGTATATCTACCAAACCTCCTACAAACTAGGTTGGAATCTAATTTTGTCCGGAAAAAATTGAAACCGACCTGACCATCTATAGCATCAACGAGAGCTTATAGCCTACATGCTAGCTACAAAAAGAAGTGGTACTCCAGAATTACTATTTATTATAGAAATATCATCAGTATAGCTGGTTACACATATATCTGATTAACATATGATGCTGATGCAGACCTAGAATTCAGACACTTGCAAGCCTAGAATTCAAGAACTAAAGTACCATGTCCCGCTAGCCGTCGATCGGGCAAAACAATTAGAAAATAAAACAAGGTATGATTGCTTTGCTTCTCAGTGGTATACAGATCGAAGTAGTAACCTTTGTAATACTACACGCTCTTCTTAAACAAAAAGGGGCTGATTAAGTGAGAAGGGATCAGGTTATGCTTCAGATCAACAACATGTCCAAACTACTCCACAGCAACTACCAACAATACAACTCCAAAGTTGCAGCAAACTTGTAGTTCGATCTACTAGAGACACAGGGTGCTAGTCACGGTTGGAAGAACAAGAACAAAGAAAACAAATTGGGGATCCCACCATCGGTGCTTACCTAGCAACGCCCACTCCCACCAGCCCGAGGTGATTCGGTAGTTATGGCGATGCTGGCGCTTGCGGATGGCAGTCTCCGATGGTGGTTGGCGGTGGCGCTAGAATCCCTAAGCGGCATTCACTTCATCTTGGGGGTGGGGGAGGGGGCTGGTCGGTGAACGCGGCAGCGGACGGAGCTCTCGGCGGCTGTGACTGCAAGGAAGGAAGGAGGGGATGGGGTCGAGGGCTCGGGGACGTGGAATGGGGTTGGGGACGGTGGACGGACGGATCTCGGGGTCGGTCTATCGGCGGCTGCGACCCCGGCGATGGTAGGGAACATGTGTCGGTGGGGTGGGGGAAGCGTGAGGACGAGGGCAGCGAGGACGAGGGTGACGCTGGAGCACGAGGGCAGCGATGGCACGGCGGCGGGGGCATAGGTGGTGGAGCGACAGCAGGGAGGTGGGGATGGACGGCGGCGGCAGGGGAGTGGGGATGGAACGGGGATGTATTTGGGTTGGGTACTTGATTTCTAGGGTTGACTCAAATTGGGCCGCCGCGCAGCCCAATAATTTGCCCGACCGCGCGCCAAGTCCTGTTTTCAGAACACTCGCGCGCCTAAGTCAGCCTCAATTGTTCCGTGGCTTCACTGCTTGACAGGTGTACACATACGCCCACACTTAATATGAGAACATACACCCTATCTACGCCGACACTTAATTTGTGTCCATACGCCTACCTATGCTGACTGCAAATCTGCTAGGCCTAGACATCTGCTGACACATGATAAGTCGCTATGTGGTTACCGACAGATACGTGGTCGCTAAGTCATTGCTGACACATAATTGGTCAACCAATGTGCACACTTGCCGACACATGATTTGAGGGCCAAGCTTCGGAGCTATGCCGACTGATCTCTTGCAGAGATTAGTGGGCCTTTCCCCACAGAAGTGTGTCACTTAAACCCTACTGTGGTGTAGTGTTCCGTGATCCCATCTGGATGCCTTTTCCGGTACTCTGCCGGAGGGGGAATCAATCACGGAGGGCTTCTACATCATCCTTGCCGCCTTCCAATGAAGCGTGAGTAGTTCACCACAGACCTACGGGTCCATAGCTAGTAGTTAGATGGCTTCTTCTCTCTCTTTGATCTTCAATACAGTGTTCTCCTCGATGTTCACAAAGTTCTATCCCATGTAATCTTCTTTTGCGGTGTGTTTGTTGGGATCCAATGAATTGTGGGTTTATGATCTAAATATTTATGATAAGTAATGGAGTCTTTTCTGAACTTTATTATGCATGATTTTATAGTTTTGTATTTCGCTCCAATCTATCCATTTGGTTTGGCCAACTAGATTGATTTATCTTCAGTGGGAGAGGTGTTTTGTAATGGGTTCAATCTTGCGGTGCTCTATATCCCAGTGACATAAGGGGACAAGACACATATTTGTATTGTTGCCTTTAAGGATAAAATGACGGGGTTTATTCATATTGATTAGGTTTACTTCGTCTACATCATGTCATTGTGCTTAAGGTGTTACTCTATTTTTCATGAACTTAATACCATAGATGCATGCTGGATAGTGGTCGATTGATGGACCAATAGTAGTAGATGCATGCAGGAGTCGGTCTACTTGTGATGGACGTGATGCCTATATACATGATCATTACCTTGAATATCATCATAACTATGTGCTTTTGTAGAAATTTCCCAACCGTAATTTGTTCGCCCACCACATGCTATGTGCTCGAAAGAGAAACCTCTAGTGAAACTATGCCCCCCCCCGGGGTCTACTTTTATCATATATAAAATCCAAAATACCTTGCTGCAATTTTATTTACTTTTATTTTGTTTTGCAATTTACTTTTTTATCTACTACTATCAGAATTAATCCTTGCAAGTAAGGAGTTCAAGGGGATTGACAACCCTCTTACCCGCGTTGGGTGCAAGTATATGCTTATGTGTGTATAGGTGTTGTTCATGAGGCTTTGTGTGATTCTCCTACTGGATTGATACATTGGTTCTCATTAAGGGAAATACTTATCTCTATTGTGCTGCATCTCCTCTCCTCTTCGGGAAAAATCCCAACGCAGCTCACAAGTAGTCGTGTTCTGCACCGTTAACACTTGGAGAGATGCTACCAGTGAACCTATGAATCTCGGTTATATTTTCCTCATAAGAACAACCTCAAAATTTTCTTCTACCTGCATTTTTATTTTCTTAATTAATTATTCCCAAAGTTCAAAAATACTTTCAACCACAAGGTACACTCATGACTTGTTGCAACTAGCACTTGATATAGGTGAACACATTTTTAAAATTTATTCTTGACTTTTCGGTGCTATTCTTTTTAGTGGTATGACATATTCAGCAACTATGAGATATTAGGTGATACCCCGCGCGTTGCTGCAGGAATTGGTTGCAATATATTTTAATGAGATTTGATTGTGTGAAATATAAATATTTAGATTAATAACACTAAATTAAAATTAAAATACATACAACTTATTATATTTGATTATGTATAGTTCTAAAATGTTTATTGATTATAAGTAGAATAATAAAATAAAATATATTTTCCCATGCATGGCATGTGGTGGTGGGTCTTTTCTCATGCATTTTTCTCATGTTGAAGTGGGCTTTATTCCATCCATAATTGATGAAGTAGCATAGTTGCATGTTAAGATACATACGTTACGAAATCACACTCTTATGTATATATAGGATTCGGGTCAACTTCGTTAATCTCTATATCAGCCGACTAAGTGCTCATAGGTAACGTATATCGTGCATGTATTTATGGAGAGGAGTGTGTCCATGTATAGTGTGTTTCTAATATATTTTTTAAGACGAACCAACCTGAATTTGGATGGTTAAAAAAATAGTGGTATTTTCATCCTCTGACTTGACTTAACACCGATGGGCGCATTTTTCTGGATTTATTTCAAGCCTTCCGGCGATGTTCGTTTAGTGAGAGGAGATGTCCCGTTGACTATGAAAGCGTCTGTGATGACTTCATGAGTCTTAATACGATGTGGCGGCTCAATCTCTCGAAGGTGCTCATAAGGATAGAGTGTGCGTGTGGGCAAGTGTATATGCATATATATGATTGTGTGTGTATGGGTAAATATTATGTGATGACATATATGTAGACATCCCCTAAAAAAATCAGATCCAAATTTGAAATATACACCGAGAAACAAAAAAGACAAATCTTTCATGAATAGTGTCAAAAGAAGACAAAAGTAAAAATGACACTATCCATGTGTGAATTTGTCATTTTTGTTTCTCCATGTGTATTTCAAATTTAGATCTGAATTTTTAGGGGTAGTTGTAATGTGAACGTCCATGATTTTTTTTCAGAATTTTTTAAAACGTTTAAATTTGAAAATTTTAAATTGGTATCAAGGGGAGCATGTGAGGGCTGGTATCATCCCGTGTGTGCGATATGTAATGTGTTAAAAATAATTTTTAATAAAAGGGAAACTGCACTGCTCCGGAACGTTCTCGCTGCCTCGCGCGTGCACACCACGGATAAGCCAAATGCAGTGCATCGGGGGTCTCTTCCTTAGCTGGGCTGACCGACCGTACAAGTCCAATGTTACAGCACTCGTGTCAGTCGCAACACACTCTACGCAGCGTGCGTGCGAGCGCTTTGATCTCTGTCTGCGCGGTGGGGTCGAGGGGCTCGGCCTGGAAACCACTCGTGGTCCGACAACGCGATTGTACCTGACGTTGGCATTCGCGTCGCGTGCCCTATATCCCGTGGGCCCAGATCTCGCCGCCGACCCAATCCGGAGCCAAATTTGGATCCTTGATTTAAGCGCGTTCGACTAACCCAACAGACAGAGGCAGAGAGCAACCAAATTTCGGCCCGATCGATCCCAGCCTAGATTCCCTAGCCCGGCCGGTGGGGAGCGAATCCGGCAAAGCGACGGCGAGGGGAGCAGGGGTGGAGGAGCCATGAAGCGCTGCTGCCTGCGGCTACATAAGCCGCGCAGCTCCGTTTCGTTCTGTCGGGGAGAAGGAGGATGGCGCGGCAGCGGGGGCGCGTGGTGCTGCGGCGGATCGAGGATCGGAGGCGGCGGGGGATCTGCTTTAGGAAGCGGCGGGCGGGGCTGGTTAAGAAGGCGGAGGAGCTCGCCATGCTCTGCGACGCCGACGTCGGCCTCCTCGTCATCAGCCCCTTCGACGGCACCTTCCAACGCTTCGCCGCGCCCGCGACGTATGTGCCTGTTCCTCCGATCCCTGTCTTTTCTTCCGGCTATTTGCTCTCTCGATTACAATCCAATTAGGCCAATGTTTCGAATGGTATTTTTCCCGTGTGAATACGCGACTCCACGGCGCATCTCATGCCCCGCTCGTTAGCTATATTTTTCTTGCGCACGTAGTAGGCGAGATCACGATGCACAGTACTGCTCTACTGCACAGTACACTACACTACGGCGAATTTATTTACTTAACTGTCTGAGATTCGGGTCATCTCTACTTTATTTTTCTGCCGGCGTTCCAACTGTAACTAGTACTACACTACAGTAGCACAGTGCACACTACAGTATTTTATGCTTCCGTGAACTACAGCTGATATGAATGGAACTAGAATTACGTAAGAGCTGCTGGTGGGTTTAGTACCTAGGATCGCAGTCTTTAAGAGTTTATGGCAGCGGTCTGCTTCTTTTTCTTCTTGTACTAGAGATAACCGACTGTAGCCGGAAGTAGTATATATGGTGCCAGGATCAGGCGTCGGTCCTTTCGTTTTGTTGCTTCTGAAAGGCATTCAAAACCTGTTAAAGTTAGCTTATTTCTTGTTGACTGCTAACCAAATTATTTGAAATCCCTGGTTAATTTCTAAGCAGAAAATGTGTACCAATTTACAAAACTATGTTTTGCCATCAAAATAGTTCTTGTTTCTAAGTAGAGGTAGGATGTAAGAAAACCGAGATTATAATTATGAAACCTATAGTTGGAATACGTATATGATCAATGTGCAATATAATAGTGGCTAGGTGCCTAAATCCTTGTTGCTTAAATATTATTATCACAACAATATGAAGACTCTATTAGCAATAATCTTGTCATCGTCATATCCATAATGCTTAACCACAGGCAACATAAGTGCATGCATCATGCATGTCAACAGGGAGGAGATAATGCATGCATAAGCTTTGTATCTTGCATGGCATCCAAAACAAAATATCTATGCACCTATATGTCGCTAGTAAGAGCTTTGATAGGTGCATTACGTTTCTAGTTCATGAAGAATCCATGCTAGACTAGTTGTGTGCACTTGGTAATAGCAAGCAAAGCAAATCTAAAATTAACTTAGTTGTTATAGTACATGTGTCGGGCTAGATAATTTCACTATGTCAGTAACTTAAGAAGGCCGGTTTATAAAGTTCTATAAAAGGACATATCTATCAATAAAATGCTAAGCTTGTGACAAGATGTAGTCCTCAAGTATAAACGAGTACAAATATAACATGTGTATGACTGTATGTGTCCATGTGAGGATAGAGACATTAGAGTTGAGTGATTCAATTATAACATTTTGGTATTATGAGTTAAGTGGTGTATCATGTAACTCCAACAGACTATACTAAATTAATATGGGACACTATTTATTTGTAGTTATTTCAACCAAGATTGTGGTTTACAAAAACAAACTCTAATGGTAAACTGATAGTGATTGAACCAATTCTCACTCATTTGCATTTCTCTCTACTTGTGTACTCCATCAAGGGGCAAATATGTATGACGTTGCATTGCGAAATTAATTTGATATAAATGCCCGCAAACTATCTAAGTTATCATATTGACGAAACCGCAATTTATAACCAAGTCAACACTAATATGTGTGATAATTAGTTAAAAAAAAATCTTCTTCTGAGAGATATGATATTAAGTTTCTTATATTCATCATCTAGGCTCTCTCGCGCGCCTAACTACCTCACAATGGGAATATCATAGATAATATCATGCAGACACATGTAATGCCAACTAAGCATATTGGTGACATGACATAGTATTAATTGAGGAAGAGAAGATGCTAGTATCAGTGCCATGCAAAACAATGCATGATACTATACTATGTACTATGAGCGCGCCTTAGGTTGGTCTATATCTGCACCTACTAATATGTTTTCATACATTAAGCATATCACACACACACACAGACACACACACACACACACACAGAGGGAGAGGGAGAGGGATTAAGAGTGTTAAACTATGGAGAAATTTGGGTGTATATATAATGATATATTGGCAGTTATTATAGTCGGAGTAAGATCTGCAAGCCGACAAATAATGCTAGATCATAAAGGATTATCTAGTGAAGTGAATATCCCTATGATTTCATGTGCATTTAATGGAGAATTTGCTTTTTAGAGTTCATCTTGAGATTTGTACTTTGTTATCACATATGTAATGTATGTCTTGAGCTTGGCAATATATGTTTGCATGTTGCACCATAAATTATTTTTCAAACTTGGATACAACATGAGCTATACCTGACCAGTAGAGCTTGTGTAGATAATATAGTAAGTGAAAAGCTAGGTGTCGGTTAGGCTAATGGAAATAATAATCAGCCACCTCCCACTCCGTCTAGTTTGAATCAAGTAATTACCTTATAGTAATTGATTTCTACAATAAAATATTTCCTCATGCAACAATTTTGTTGTGCACAGGCAATATTGTTGCAAAATTTCTCTCCACAATCTAAAGAAAGTTCATTAATATCACAACATTTCAAACAATGCATTCAATGTAAGAGTTACATACAAAAAACACCATTGGAAACTTCGCAACATATGCGACATAAAGGATAATGCATACAAAAAGGGAAATACATTTGCAAGAACTAGACCCTTTACAAAGCACAAGCATAACCATTGCAACATGTCATCCGCATATACACAACAAAGAATTTGTGCCATGTGTTTGCTGATGAAAAATCCAGCAAACTAATGCCTTGTCATCTCCTGGTTCAAGTGAGTCTGAACCCATCCATGCCTTGACCATTTTCCTTGAGTCAGAAAGCATTTTCCGTCATAGCTTGATCATTTTTAGAGATAAGTATTATGGGGGATAGAAACTCATGAATTGTGTGGGGCTTTAGCCAATATATAACATTGATTTTTGTATATTGATACATATATTGCACTAATATATGTCTAACACCTCCCCTCCCCACCCCATACTCATGGTGGATCAATAACAGTAGGTTTGGAGAGCTCAAGTCGGTGCCTTCATGAAGAAGTATGTCAACTAAGGTTTGGAAGGCTTATATTGTAAAGAAGGCCTAATCCTTTGCCTTTTACCTGGGCTCAATCTTGTGGTTGAACTCTTTTTCTCATATTTATGTTCATAATACATTGCCTTTGTAAATGGTCGTAGTCTTAGTGAGCAACTCTTGGGGTCAATGTTGTTTTTATGTTCTATTTTCTTGGCCCCTTCTTATCCTAAGAGAAGTATATACATGATCTTCTTGATCATACTTCTCTCACTAACCTCCTCACCATTCATACACCAATTATTAGACTCTTAAGGACCCTACTCACTTTTTCCATCTTGTTCAGTTTTGTTTACCTCAAGGTCACTTGCTTTTGATCCCCCATTACCATGGTATAAGATCTAACTCACTTTATGGAATCAAACTCGTGAGGCCAAGGCAAGGGAAAGTTTGATGGTAGAGTGGTTCGGTGAGAAATCTCAATGCGACATAGATATCATAGTGTAAGGTGCATGGCGATCCAGATCACAATGATACCTGGTGTAAGGATACAATTGTACACTACCTTGGTTGTTTCTAATACTAGCTTCCGTATTAGATTCAGCGGGGAGTGAGGGAGCTACAAATAGCATGTAAATATCGATAATCATTTGACACCATGAGCCCATAACCTAGCTTTTGTATAACATATGCCACATTAGCAAAATACCTAAGAAATCATGCTAAGAAACATGTATTGGGAGAGTCCTGAGAAAAGCAGGACATTAAAACTTGTGGGCCTATGCATGTTTTAACATGTACACAAAATTTTGTCTTGACTCACATGGTACTAATTGATTTACAAAAAAGTTATACCTATAAACTCACATCAAAGCAAGTGCTTTACTTGTGGTACTCTTTTCTCTCCTAGTACTCTTGATAATTGGACACATAATCTCCATAACCTTTTAGGGTTCACATCAAGAAACTCCATGGAAGTTCACATGGACATACCTATTTGAACTCCCGGGGAAGATGAAACGCCTAACTATGAGGCACCCTTTTTACATTTGGTCACTCTATATGCCTGAAGAATGGTTAGGAATGTGTTTTAATACTCTATTTTATCTTCAGAGGTTATAGGTGTTGCGAAAATAGTGACATGTATTCCTGTCAGGCCATAGGCCAGTTTATATACACATATAGGCACGATAAAATATGCGGAAACTGCTTTATACCGTGGAAATATTACACAGATATTATGTACAACTCTAGCACTCAGCAGACTCGTGGTGGATCAACACACTGAGTTTTAAGAGATAAAAGTTGTGATGTGCTCTAGTTTGAGCTTTCATGAAGTAATCTATTAATTGTAGCCGGAAGGCACATATTGTGGAGCAATCACCTAATCATGCACATGGGACCACATGAAAGAAGAATCGACACCAATATCTTTGGTGAGTTGATGCTTCATATGATCACACACTATATTGATAACACGTATATTGTTGGATGAAAAAGGATTTGATGTAGTCATAGAATCACCCAAATCCTCAAGGATCCACAATAGAAAAGTTATCCTTGTTGCAAAAGAGTCATAGCCTACAACTCAGGCTCTGCACATGAATGGGAAACTACAATATGTATCTTCGTTTTCTAGGCAGTGAGAGAACCCACACCAAGAGGTAAGCGGAAAACATGTGGCAATCTTAGGGCTCGCTAGCCGATTGCCATTCGAATAGGCCTGGAGCTATAATGAAATGGAACCTAGAAAGAGAAGACGGTGTGAAGAGGTCCCATGGAGATATCATAGTACTTAAAGTAGGTGACTATAGTGAACTAAAGTGGGAGCAAAGATGAACTAACCCACAACGTGAACAAGATAAAAGATATCTGGATGAGACACAAGTAGATATAGGCAAGACTCCTAGCAAGATGGCGACAACACTAGTGCGCTCATCGATAAGAGAAGATCTCGAATGCACTTTGGGATATAAAGAAGCCATCTGAGCTAGAAGAAACCTCAATCCGAAGTAGCAAAGTGGACCAACATCATACATAAGAAACTACTCGTTAAGACGAGCATCCATAAAGGCAATGTAAATAGTGTCATCACTAGTGATGTTCTTGTCATGAACATGTAAAAGAAGAGCCTGACTACATGACGAAAGTTGGACAAAGGGCATGTGATCTTGATCATACTTGTCGAGAAACCAACATCAGTGACCAATGAGGTGAAGTGCTCAAACTAGATACATGGGGCTTTTATTAAGGCCATATGAAGAGCAACGAAGACAACACCCCAAGCAATCCAGAATAGAATACCTAGGTTGTGGTTGCATATATACAGACCTCCTCATGCAGCTTGCCATAAAGAAAGGAATTTTGTATGACAATTTGAGAGAGAGATGAGTGGCGAATAAAAGCCACAACAAGAAGGGTGCGGACATTGGTTATGGGGGGCACAACATCAAATATCTTAGCATAGCCATGGCCGTGCTTCTACTAAAAGACAAGGGCCACAAGACGAGCCTTGGAACATCAAAGCGAGTCTTAACCTTGCAGACCCACTTACAAGTGAGGGGACAAACATCAGGAGGAAGCCATTCTCCATGAACACAACATTTTTAGGAAAAAGGCGACCAACCAACTTTAAATTAATGAAGCTCTTACTGTCAAACAGAAAAACATAACACGACACATGCCACAAAAAAACAATAATAAGATACAAGAGTTCGCAAGAGCAACAATAAAGCCCAAGAGTCGGAGCCCTGAGATGCGATCGAAGGACCCAAGCAAAGAAAGAGGCTATGTGAGGAGACTAGCCATTAATGGAGGCCATGATATCTCCATCAACTCACATCCGACCACATCGCCGAAAGGAGCCCCTCGCTACCTTGCCCTGGCTTGAAGGTTGCGGAACGGTCAAACGATGGGGATGCTCACCCTATAGCTAGTATGGGCAATGACGACAGGAACCATCTCACTAAGCCTAGCTCCCCATGATAGCACCAACACTGAGACCATGAAACCGTCTGCATGAAGAGAAGAAGTTGTTGTCTGTGAACCACACGCCCAAAAACCACCAGGAATGGACCTTGCTCATGAGAGGGAGTTTCCAAGAAGGGAACGACACCACAACGTCACCACCATCTGGTCTGGAAAGCCGGACAAAGGGTTTTCTCCCAGATCCCAAGGCAAAGGAGGACACCCCACAATGACACCTCCAAGGAAGGGAATGTCACTCAAGAGTGTTGTCGTCACCGACACCAGCACCATCGGACAGAGCTTTCACTCAAGAAATGACCCCCTCCCCCCTACCACTCACCACAATGCCTCCCACAAAGCCATCGATATGAAGGTGAGGTGGCCAAGGAGCGATGTATACAACACCTAGAACATAGCGGTATCAATCCATGGAAGTACCAGTATCCTGCAAAAGTTGAAGACTGTGCAACACAAATAAAATTTCATTTGTGTCCCCAATAGTGCTAACAAGGGTGTCGACCTTGCTAATCTTGCTATCAAGATTGTAAAAGGATAAAGTGATAGATAATATTTTTTGTATTTTCGGAATAAAACAAAAATAAAAGTCCGTATAAAAGTATAAAAGTGCGTATAAAAGTTGTTCAAAGGTGATTCTTATGCTAAAAACTAGACCAAGGTTCATAAGTTCACCAAGTGTAACTTTCCAATAGATAAAAGTGTGGTAAGTGACATAAACAAGTGCAAATGTACACAATGAAATATTTCATGCTCATGTCAAACATATGAATGTGTTGATTCTACACAAATAGTACGTTCATAATACTGTTAGACTGAGATACTCATCTTATAGCTAAATAGCCCGTCCATAGATCATACCATCTGGGCATTAAGTGTGAACACATGTAATTGCTTTGAGCAAGATGACATACTGTTATTTATGAGATTCCAATGGACCCTCTAATAAACCCTAACCCTTAGTGGCAAGAATTCTATACACGCCTTATCCACCTTTTGTCACTATGGTAGATTATTTGCAATATTGAACCCAACTAGTGCACACCTCTCCCACTACTGATTACCAATATAAACTAGCCAAGAGTAAACAAGTAATCGAAGAGAAATATACATCAGTAGATCAAACAAGATGGCATTAATAAATCTAAACATGAAAGAATAATTCATCACATGATCTGCATCACCGCTATGAGTACATCAGATTAATAATCATGTAGATTAGCTCATATGGCTATTGTATTGATCATCTAAACACATCAAGGGGAGAGATTAAAACTTGGCTACTGTCATGAACCCGTAGTCCAAGGATCGAGGTTGATGATGATGGGGATGACTTCCCCCTCCGGTAGAGTACATGATCATGGCTGAAAACAAAGTTCGTCTCAAAAAAGCGATGTAGCGATGGTGAAAAATGATAGATAATTAAGGTAGAATTTTTAGAATGTATATAGACCATCGGGCACCGAAGCCACCTAGGGGGTGCCCCAGGGGCCGTAGGCGCCCCTATAAGGTGGGTGCCTCCTTGGGGCGCCTAGGCCTTGTGGGCCCCACTAGAGGTTGGGTCTTGGCCCCTGGTCCTCTTCCCACACGAAACTTCTCAACCTCTTTTATTATATTTTTTTCTTGGATTTTTTGTAGTAATTTTCTAAAATTCCAAAAACAGGAATTGGCACTAGGCATTGGATTAATACTAGCACAAATGCCCGTGCGTTGCAACGGGAAAAATCAGTTTATATTCAAGTTTATTTATAATAATATGTGCAAAAATACATTCGTTGTTCATGCAAATTTTAGTCACATTTTTTTAAGATCCAAAATTATCGAAATAGGACATGCTAATCTTATAGAATATTTCTTTACCTACATCAACATACTTTCCTCCATGAAACAAAATAAAATTACGAACTTCTCCTTAAAAGAAATTAGGAACTCGGTAAAGTTTAGCCAATACCGGTCACAAAATTCGGAGAGAGATAGCATACCTTCGCAACAACTATTATATTTTTGGGCTTGTTCGAGTGGGGATATTTGGATAGTTTCTAGATTTTAAAAATATTGTACTAAAATAGTGTTTGGGGCTCACCACGGTTCTTGTTAAAAACAAAGTCATATATGATATTTGTTTTTTTCGTTAACATTCTTAGTTCAACCAACAACTCAACATGGACATAGAAAAATCCCCAGCGCAGCAGGAAGCAGGCCTTGCATTAGAATTTCAACAACTGTGGTTTTGTCGGGCGTCAAAAGCTCACAAAAAAAAATTCAGGTTTAGCCCCCTATGCCAAAGATACTACTGTGACCTTGTGGAGTTAGTCTAATTCATTCTTTTTTTAAATGACAACTTATATTTAGCTGGGCAAGCTCATCCTCAGGCTAGGACGGCCTCAACATGTATGTGCTTGATCTTGTCTTTCAGTAGGCTGCAACACGTTAGTGTGTGGCCTTATGCTACATCATTCTTGCCTCATGCAGTCCATTAGTAGATCAAACAAGATGGCATTAATAAATCTAAACATGGAAGAATAATTCATCACATGATCTACATCACCGCTATGAGTACATCAGATTAATAATCATGTAGATTAGCTCATATGGCTATTGTATTAATCATCTAAACACATCAAGGGGAGAGATTAAAACTTGGCTACTGTCATGAACCCGTAGTCCAAGGATCGAGGTTGATGATGATGGGGATGACTTCCCCCTCCGGTAGAGTACATGATCATGGCTGAAAACAAAGTTCGTCTCAAAAAAGCGATGTAGCGATGGTGAAAAATGATAGATAATTAAGGTAGAATTTTTAGGATGTATATAGACCATCGGGCACCGGAGCCACCTAGGGGGTGCCCCAGGGGCCGTAGGCGCCCCTATAAGGTGGGTGCCTCCTTGGGGCGCCTAGGCCTTGTGGGCCCCACTAGAGGTTGGGTCTTGGCCCCTGGTCCTCTTCCCACACGAAACTTCTCAACCTCTTTTATTATATTTTTTCTTGGATTTTTTGTAGTAATTTTCTAAAATTCCAAAACCAGGAATTGGCACTGGGCATTGGATTAATATGTTAGTCCAATAAAAAGTAGTAAATAGTATGCTCAAAGTATATGGAATTGATATCAATGCAGTATGAATCATATAAAAATTATAGATACGTTTGAGCATATCACACCGCTGCAATGAAGGTACGTCGACGCGTCCCAAGGCTTAGCACACACAAACTGGATCGTGTTGCCTCCAACAAAGACAAGTGGCCACCCAAGCAGTGGGCATGACCGACAGGGATGGGGCTTGCCATAGGCCATAGCCCATTGATGTGGCACAGGACTACGCAACCATGGTTGGGAAGAGCACGTGTGAGTGAGAAAGCGGGGGAAGGAGAAGGAGGTGGCAGGGGCACCTCACACCATTGTTGCCTGATCAAGGAGCATCATTGGCAACAGCGAGGGAAAGCAAGGTGAAGGAGGGGTTGCTTGAGGTGGAGTGGGAATTGTCTTGTGAGTCGCAGGAGTGACCCATGAGACGCCTAGGGTTTCAGGGGGTGAGTAGTCAACTTGAGAAGAGCAGCGCTAGCAAAACCATAGCAGTCAGTAGCCGAAAGTGGATGGATGTGAAAGCCATAAGTAGGAAGCCAGGAATCACCATCCAAAGAAGGGACGGAAGGGGACATGCCAAGAGAAGATGGTGCATCATGAGATGTTGGCCCGTCAAAAGAAGGCACGACAGAAGAATCCAAAACACATGGATGACAACTGCAGCAGAAAGGTAAGGAGGAAGAGCAGGACGAGGAACCACACAAGGGTGCCCAAGTGACAAATGAGGTGGACGGTTGCGTGCGGTCCACAATGGGAGCATGTGCGAACCTAGTGGGATGGGTGGAAAGGGACAATACAATAGTCATAGGTGTGTTAGGTTAAGTTGATAAATAAATAGCCTCATTAGAGGTGGTCGAAGAAGAAGATGCACGTAGATAGAAAGGGTGAGACTCAACAAAAGTGACATCATGAGATATGGAAATCTACAGGAACCTAACATTGATTGCCTCTGTTCCCCAATGTATCCTAAGAAGACACACTCAATAGAATGAGCAGATAGTTTGATGCATTCACAAGGTGTTAGAAGAACATGGCAAACACAACCAAACAGACGAAGCACATAGTAGCCAGGAGAAAGATCGCAAAGGCGCTCACAAGGTTTCCTCGACAGTGGATCACCCGCAAACACTAATTATTCACGTTCCAATTGAAGGAAATATGCCCTAGAGGCAATAATAAAGTTATTATTTATTTCCTTATATCATGATAAATGTTTATTATTCATGCTAGAATTGTATTAACCGGAAACATAATACATGTGTGAATACATAGACAAACAGAGTGTCACTAGTATGCCTCTACTGGACTAGCTCGTTAATCAAAGATGGTTATGTTTCCTAACCATGAACAAAGAGTTGTTATTTGATTAACGGGATCACATCATTAGGTGAATGATCTGATTGACATGACCCATTCTGTTAGCTTAGCACCCGATCGTTTAGTATGTTGCTATTGCTTTCTTCATGACTTATACATGTTCCTATGACTATGAGATTATGCAACTCCCGTTTGCCGGAGGAACACTTTGTGTGCTACCAAACGTCACAACGTAACTGGGTGATTATAAAGGTGCTCTACAGGTGTCTCCAAAGGTACATGTTGGGTTGGCGTATTTCGAGATTAGGATTTGTCACTCCGATTGTCGGAGAGGTATCTCTGGGCCCTCTCGGTAATGCACATCACATAAGCCTTGCAAGCATTGCAACTAATGAGTTAGTTGTGAGATGATGTATTACGGAATGAGTAAAGAGACTTGCCGGTAACGAGATTGAACTAGGTATTGGATACCGACGATCGAATCTCGGGCAAGTAACATACCGATGACAAAGGGAACAACGTATGTTGTTATGCGGCCTGACCGATAAAAGATCTTCGTAGAATATGTAGGAGCCAATATGAGCATCCAGGTTCCGCTATTGGTTATTGACCGGAGACGTGTCTCGGTCATGTCTACATTGTTCTCGAACCCGTAGGGTCCGCACGCTTAAGGTTTTGATGACAGTTATATTATGAGTTTATGCATTTTGATGTACCGAAGTTTGTTCGGAGTCCCGGATGTGATCACGGACATGACGAGGAGTCTCGAAATGGCCGAGACATAAAGATTAATATATTGGAAGCCTATATTTGGATATCGGAAGTGTTCCGGGTGAAATCGGGATTTTACCGGAGTGCCGGGAGGTTACCGGAACCCCCCGGGAGGTATATGGGCCTTAGTGGGCCTTAGTGGAAGAGAGGAGAGGTGGCCAGTGCTGGGCCGTGCGCCCCTCCCCCCCCCCCTAGTCCGAATAGGACAAGGAGAGGGGGCCGGCGCCCCCCTTCCTTCTCTCTCTCCTCTTTCCCCCCTCCCGAATCCTATTCCAAATAGGAAAGGGGGGAATCCTACTCTCGGAGGGAGTAGGACTCCTCCTGGCGCGCCCTATCCTGGCCGGCCGCACCCCCCCTTTGATCCTTTATATACGGAGGCAGGGAGCACCCCTAGAGACACAAGTTGATCCACGTGATCATATTCTTAGCCGTGTGCGGTGCCCCCTTCCACTATAGTCCTCGATAATATTGTAGCGGTGCTTAGGCGAAGCCCTGCGACGGTAGTACATCAAGAACGTCACCACGCCGTCGTGCTGACGGAACTCTTCCCCGACACTTTACTGGATCGGAGTCCGGAGATCGTCATCGAGCTAAACGTGTGCTAGAACTCGGAGGTGCCGTAGTTTCGGTGCTTGATCGATCGGGCCGTGAAGACGTACGACTACATCAACCACGTTGTGCTAACGCTTCCGTTGTCGATCTACAAGGGTACGTAGATCACACTCTCCCCTCTCGTTGCTATGCATCACCATGATCTTGCGTGTGCGTAGGAATTTTTTTGAAATTACTACGTTACCCAACACCAATTCTTTAGAAGAGCGCACCAATGTCTTCATGTTTCCTTTAAACCAAATATTCAGAAATTTTCACCTATGTATACTCACAAACAAATTAGTCTCTTAAACACTTTTGTCGCTAAAACTCCAAAACCTGGAAGGGTCAATAGATGCACTTACATTTACCAAGTTTACAACTCTGATAATCTAAAAATACACCTCCTGAGACAGACCCCAGAAGACCACGATGAAACTTAAGTCAATAAATGACCAATAAGATGATGCCTCTTATAAAAAGAGGTGGTAAACAAGGCAACAGGGCAAAGAAACCGGCGGCAGTGGCAATGGTAGAAACATGAACCTGTTAAGCTCCCAAAGGAACTGTGAGGCATAGCACCGGGGTCCAACCCCAACTAGAGCTCTTGTGTGACGATCCTGAACACAATAAAAACCAACATCAAGAATGATGTGAGAAAGAGTCAATAATCTAGCTAGCTGGAAGAGAGTTGCATGGCAAGCCTAGAATATGAACAATGATAAACATGAAAAGATGAAGTGTTAAGGGTGCTATGACTAACAATGGGAAGAGAAGTACCACCGGTGGCAAAAGTATAAATAGGAGAATCTAGGGATATAATAAATGATAGAACAGACGATCGGAAGTTATATGGAAAGATGCTCTAGAATAAAGAATCCATGTAGACATACCTATTTGTGTAGAAGGTGGTCCCCAAGTGCCTAAACGGTGTGTGGCGGAATTTGCTGATGAAGAACCAGAACACACTTAAGCTAGTTGTGCAATATCTTGGTTAGTCAGGGACACAACTAAAGAGGTCGAGGTAGAAGCACCAACCCATGTGGAAGAGCCAGGTGAAAGGTGTCTCTTTTGCTTGAAGCAGGTTGACCCAGTGTTACCATCCTTGCTGCAGTAGGTGCAGTGAGGACGACCACCATCAGGAGAAGGATGGTATCCACCTCCCATGGGAACTGGTAGAAGAGTTGGGGCTTCAAAGTGGATTATAAGCCAAGGCAACAATTGGTGTAGTAGGCAAAGGTGCAGCAAGCATAGAGGGAAGGTTCATGATAGTATCACCACCCAGACGAGTCTCCAGGACACATTCTCAGTGTGTGCCTCGAGAAGAGAGACACAAGGCACATGCATAAAGAGTTGGGCATGTCATGGCTCAAACTCCTTACGATGCTGCTTCAAGGACTCGTAAGCACATTGATGTCATCACGATTAGCCTAGTTAGATAGGCAGAGTCACACCTAGCGGTTCGAATAGGATCCAGTTGAGGTTTGATGGTAGTACTCTGAGCATAGAACTCCCTGAGAGTGGATCACACTACTGAAGTCATGCTCTCGACTTAGCACATACAAGTACGAAGCATCATTGGATGGGCAGATAATGATGACGAAGGTGAGTCCACATCTGGAAGTTTGTGGAGAAACACGCAACCTCGAAAGAAAAATGAGACAAGATACTGGCACAGAGGATAGCCATAGAACTTGCATGATCATCAAGCCACTTGAGTATAAGCAATCAACTCATCATAATAAGAGTATATATCCACCAGGGACCTTCTAACCGTAGGCTCCAATAACAACATCATCAACAATCTTGGCAGCTTCAACCACAACATGATTAGCAGACAGGATAGGAGTTGGCAGTACCATTGGTGAGGGCTCCACAAGGGCAACATGGCACACCGAGCACGAGACCTCGCCAGAGAAATTCCTAGAGACGAAGACCACACATGTAGGCGACAAAGTTGTTGGTACTAATGTCGTAAAAAATATTGGGCAACGATGGATGGGAACAAAACATAATGATGAAGACATTGTGCCGATTTTGCTTTTTTACAAGATGGAATCAGACTCGATCAATCTACCAAGTGGAATCGGCAATGGACTGAACGCTATAGATTGATCAAAATAGGGTCAATCATCAGCAACGTGCACGCATAGAAGAGGTGCATGAGTTAAGTGCAAGCGATGTGGTTGGCCACGTGTGATACGATAGGTGCCATCACAACATAATTCGACCCGATCCAAGGGGTGGCGCCCCATGCTCTAGCTTAGCCCGATCGAGGTGTTGGCGCATGAGATGTGCCCCAGGCCGGCCTGATCAAGGTGCTGACACAGAAGCTCGATATGGATCGGAGCGCCTAGAATAGATGGGATTGCAGGGGCTTCTGTCAATGTTGGTATGAAAAGGCGGCAACGGTATCTAAAGACGGGATTGTCAAAGGAGTAGCATGGTGGAATAAATTAGAGGCAAGACAATGAAGAAACATCAAGATTGGTCCTTGGACAAAAATCATAGTTGATCATAGCATAACTTTGTGTGAAAATGGAAACCCATGCTCTGATACCATGTTAGAGAAATAGCAAGTTGTATTTTCATGTGGTGAAAGGTCGGTATGTATACATGCATGCATATGATAAAATATGAAAACCAAGAACTTATATAATAGGGATATTAGACTACTTCATTGAACTCCCATCCTATAAGTTCTTGTTTTTATGATAGGATAAAATATGAGAAGCCTAGGAGAAGCCTTGAACTATGTTACACTTCTTCATTGCTCTTTAATCTTACATCCTAGTTGTGCATATTTAATCAAAATTTGACCTTTTGGAGTCTTGGGAAATGGAATGCGACACTTGATCAAGCATATTATTGATCAAAATCTTTAGTGAAGTTGATTAGTTTTTTTAATATGCTCGGTATGATCTCATTTTCCTAGTGTGCACATAGAGTTGACTACTTTAACGGTCGAGCTAGTTTATCTAACACACAATAGAAAGTACACGAGATATTTTTATTGATGTCCTTTTGTTTGTAGGATCAAAATCCTTGTGATCTTACCTACAATTAGTCGCATACTTCTAAACTTGTCATAACTTCACTACCACAACATTCTCTTGTTGCTTCCACTATCCTAAGATATTCTTGATTCTTCACTCTATTGTCACACCACCTCCAAATACTTGTCATTCACCGATTCTAGTTTCTCCTGGGACCCCCGCTAATACACCGACTCCAAAGGCTCCTTCATATATCCCACCAAGATCTACCCAGTTTCACTACATACACTACTAACGTTCTCTATTGGTTGATACTTGTTTTATCGAGTCGTCTTCTACTATTTACACACTTAAAATCGTGATCATTGGACTTCTAAATCTCCTCGGTGTTATGGTTGGTCATTTAATCTATTGCTATGAGTGAAATACCAAGTATATGTACTAGAGGGATTGAAATTTCTTACAGAAATTTGGCCTAGGGGAGTGAGAATTGAAGCGGATAGGAAACCCACGTTCCCGGAGGTTGGCACATTCACTCTGAGGTACTTGGTTCATCCATAAACACCTTAGAAACTATGACCACTTTGAAGGTGTCGAGCATGAATGCTCGGGGGTCTTGGACAATTGCACATATTGTCCATTGTTGAGATACAGCCATTGAAAATTATGAACCAACTCCACTCAACCTACTTGAGGTCCATCAGAAAATGGACTTAACAGAAATGGCTAAGTCTCCAGTTCAGATGTTCCAGACCAACTCCACTCAGAAGTTCCTAACCTATAAAGAAACTACTCTTGCTGAGAAACGCTAATAGACTCGGAAGTACCGAACATGCTCCACTCGGAGGTTCTGAATCTAACAAAGAACCCTCTAATTTCATCACTAAATCCATTGGTTCCAGGAACCAACTCGACAATTTTAGATCCACAACTAAGAGAATTTTAACCAACTCTCACGTCACACAAACAGTTTGGAGGTGTTGGTCGACTGGTCCGATAGTTCTGGGCATGTTGAAACTTGTGAAATGAGATATTTTTAGTGGAAATATTTGATTATTTCGGCAATGTGATTTTTTTGCGAAAAGATCGGATCTATTATAAAGATTCACTGGAAGTACAAAACACCTCAAACATAATAAAGATTACATTGAGGTCCATGGACCACCGAACGACCATTGCCGCTGCCAGAGCTAGTCGTCGATGCGCCGCTGTGGTCGCTCCCATACCGGAGTCGGCCTGACCTTGTCGTTGACAGCTAGGAAGTCTTCGTGCACGTGCCCCTAAGGACTAGCGTCTCGGATCCATAGTCGTCGTCGTTGAATCCTTGAATCGATCTGAAGAATTTGACACCAAATATCGCTGTTGCGTACACACGGAGAGAAACCCTAACCTCGCCGCCCTGAGAAGCTGGCAGGAAACTACGTCGGAGCTCCGTCTAATCCATCGCAGCAGACAAACTTGACGAGGGTCAGAGCCCGTAAGACTGACTCAAAGAAGAAGCGTCTCGTCCATCCAAACGAGGCCCCTGCGAGAACTAAAACCTTATCTATCTACTAGCCGGAGATGAGCCACCAGAAATCCCCTCGCCGCCACCGGCCGCCAGAACGGCAAGCGGAGGGGAGGCAAATCCATGGGCTCGCCGGCGAAGATCGAGGGAAGGAAGGTTTCCCTACGCCTTCCGAGAGGGGAAAGAAAAAATCAAGGATACTGCTTGGCGCCGATGTATTTTGGCAATGTGTTGAGCCATCGTTCAAGGGCAAGCACCCCTCTTGATAGTATGGGTGTTTCTAGGGCTCAATGTGGATTTCCTCCATTACAAATCTTAGAAAATTATCCTTAAACTTGGTGTGTCCTTTCAAACTTTTTTTGGGGTCAACAATGAGCTTTCCAGCTAACTAAAACTTAATATGGTAGCAAGGCCAACAATATTGGGTTGAAGTCTCGACTTTCACAATTTATGTTAAAATTTGATTGCCCTCTTTCTGTCCATGTCTAGACCTTATCGAGCCATCGTGGGAGGAATGGTTCACTTTGCGCTATAAGGTAGCGATGAGTGGTAGTAGTGGTAGTATAGTCTGTGATAAGTTACTGGATTTTGATATGAATCATTCTTGCTACATTCGCGAGTTATATATGGCACCCCAGGTTCAGTTCTACATTGCCTAGATATGCATCGTGGATAAAGTTTGGTGCGCTTGAGGGTTATTTGACATTTAGTAAGTTTGAGGGTTCGTGTGAGTAGCCTACATTACATGTCTTGAAGGAGGCGGCACTTTTTCTCTACCAGCGAGGAGAGACCAAGACCAAATATTATAGTCCTATAGATAATTTAGGTCTTGATTGGTCACATTATTCAACAAAGGGCAATTCAGTCATTTACTTCCTATGCCTATTACCATATTTCTTGGTATTCCTTGATATTGGGCTTACACTACAACAGATAATTTAGGGGCATGCGTCGCATCCTATCGCTAGCAGCATATTCCTTGTTATTCAGTCATACGCCCCTAGAGATATTGTACTGCCATGGGCCTCGACATGCGTCAAGCTAGCCTTCGTGTTGCTTTTGTCCCAGCATTTCCAAGACTTATCACTAGGCCCCTGAGGCTTAGGGCTTCAATCAATCGAGAACCTTGAGACCCAAGCACGGTTATTCCTTGTTGTGTTTTGTGCTAAGTCATTGGGGTTCATCAGACCCATCATGCCTTTGCTTCGCGCCTCATTGTTCTTGGCTTCTTGCTCTGCCTCATGCCACACGAGGGATTCATCTGTGTGTTCGGGGTGTTTTTGAGTTGTTGATGTGCTTTGACTTGTCCTTAGATCGATCGATTCAGGTGGGCAATCATCTCCAACTAGCTAGTGACCGGGGTTTCAACCATTTTACATGGGCGACTACGCTAATGCATATTGCTAGGTAGAACTGGGTTATTTGTATAATATATGGTGTTATTTGTTCATCACGCATGTACATGTTTTGGCTCATTGCAACGTTGAAAGTTCATTTGTAAGGCAAGTATAAATACAATCACTTGTCTTTTGCTGCAATAAAATAGGACTATGATGTACAAAATTGAGTTGACGGATCTTTCATGATAGATACACCCCTAAATCTATCCAATTACAAGATGCTACTCACCTCTATTTCAACTAATCCGTGGTTCAGAACACCAGTGTCCTCTACTAAAGAATTTGTGGATTGACCAACCTTCTCCATTATTTTGGACTTAGGTTTCTACTGGTTGGTGCATCAAACTTTATATAATATCAAAGCTAAGAGCTCTTGGATTCAAGAGTTGACCCACAATGTAAATAAAAAGTTTCTTGCTCTCCTTTTATCCACATTGAGACACTATTGAGCCATACTTAAGCGGGATGTTGAAGTATTTGTGGATTACCCAACCTTCTCCAGCAGTTCAAACCTCCGGTTCTATTGATTGGTGAATGAAGCTTAATAGGGTATTAGAGCCAAGAGATCTTTGGTTCAAGTATTGGATTCCATAATTAAAATAAAAGATTATTGCTCTCTCTTGTCCATTTAGGCTCGATCCAGATGTGAGAGGAGGTGTTGAAGTAAATGCAAATGCCCAACCTTCTGCATTAGTTCATGTTCTACTAGTTGATGCATAAATCTTAATATGGTATCAGAACCAAAAGGTCCTGGCTCCAAGACTTTGCTTTCACAATTTAAATAAAATAATTAATTGTTCTTGTTCTATCTACCTTTAGACCTTATGAAGTCAGGGGGTGTTGAAGTACATGTGGATTGTCGAACCTTTTTCATGAGTTTAGAGTTATTATGGTATCAAAGCCAAAAAGTCTTGAGTTTAAGACGTAACAAGTGCAATTTCAATAAGAAAATTACTTGTCCATTTTCTGTCACCTGGGCATTTCTCGGGTCAGGCCTTCAACTAAAAGATGCACCTTTTGTATTTATGATATTATTTTAATTATTTGGGGCTGCATAAATACAATAATATACCTATATTTCTATAAAACCCTATTTCTAAGGTTTGTCAAGCCTTTTTCATTCTTTTGATTTGGGCCAATCTTGAACATGAGCCCGGCTTGACCATGGGGCTTCGGGTTTGGGCCGTCGGGCCGGGCTACCCATGCCTAGGTTGATTTATGTCCATGTATATGTGGATTTCCAAATCTTCTCCACCTCTTCCAATTTTTGGTCCTGATGGTTGGTGCATAAAATTTAATGTGGTATCAAAACTAAGAGATCATGGGCTCTCCTTTCACAGCTTGTTTGCCTCTTCATGCCCATGTTTAGGCCTTATCGAGCCAGACATGAGAATGTTTTTAAAGTGAATTGCCTAACATTCTCCATCTATTGGTTCTACTGGTTGTATCATAGTAAGGACTCCAATGTTTCACCTATCTGGCCACATCCTACTGAAGAGTGGCTATCAATATCCCCTGTCCACAATTTTAGAGTGGCTATCAGTATCGCTCTATCCACAGTTTTAGGTAAAGTAGGTGACATCCCCTCTGATTTCTCATTACAAGTCTTTTCATGAACTGTTTGGACAATGTTTCTCATAATGCAAGCTATGGCTTGGGATATTTTACAAGAGTTCCTTAAAATCGTGCTTGATACTCGTTTGTTGCACAAATAACAACGAAGACATGAATTGGTGATGGTCTATGGCACTGAACTTTGCCTACACTGTAGTCATGAACGTGGGGCCAAATACACATCATGGCTAAGTTTCTATGCCCGGAATCAAAGCGCGACATTGCCTTCTATGTGCATCACCGACACTGCGATCCACATTAAGTCTTGGATATATAACTTGAACAATTGAAACATTCGTCTTGCCAAATGAGCGGATCATGCCGCTGAACTACGAAAAGGATGTCTTCAGCAGTGAACGTTGATCCTTCATGCCATTGGCGTCGGGATCTACCGCCACCGCACGCTTGAGAAGACTTGTACAACCCTTTACCAAGCAAAAGACCCGTAAGAGGATTAACATCATCCTTTTCATGGGTCATCAGCCGAATAGCCACCATGCACTCAATCGCTTGACTGAGCGCCATCATCTGCTGAGCCGACGCGCCGTGCCACCACTCCATGGCACTCCATGCCGTAAATCATTGGTGATCCATTGCTACTCGGCGAACTAGATTGAATCACGCTGTCATCTATTGATGCGTGATATCGGGAATCGCCAGGGTGGCTAGAGCCACTACAAATTGGCCCAAGGACTCACTAAGAGAACGAACATGTGTGTTGTGAGGGTTAGGAGGCACCATCACAATCGCTTGGGGAATCTGACTAACCTCGTCCAGATTTACATGTGTTCAGGGAGGAATCAACTAATCAAAACACCGGATTATCTACCTTCTACTAGAATTTTATGGCCAAGGGTCACATTTCCATGATCGATCTTGGTCGATCTGGATGTCTGATACCATGTGTAACATCCCTTAGTCCTATAATTGAAAGACCGAATTCCCTACCTTCTACCGATATTTTACGTCCACGGGTCAAACAATTCCACAATCGATCTGGATCTCTGATACCAAGTGTAACGTTCCTACAATTGAAAGACCGAATTCGCTACCTTCTACCGATATTTTACGGCCAAGGGTCAAACAATTCCACGATCAATCTGGACCTTTGATACCAAGTGTAATGTCCCTTAGTCCCAAGGGATTTGGGCGCGAGATTGATACTGATACAGGATATGCAGCAATTGGGATCGAAGAAAAGCAAGATAGGTAGAGAGTTCACGTATTGTATGTATGGTCTCATACCCCTTTTCCCTCCTGACGCTTAAAAGTAATATCTCCGGCATAAAGCATACAAGCACGCAACTGTCGATGGTCTAGGAAACATGACGAATCGACAAAATGCACAGGCATACCATCAGTAGCTTGTTTCCAGAAAACTCAGTGGAGATTATTTTTGCCCAAGTAGTTCTCTGAACTATTGTAGCATACTTGTTACTTTTTGCATCATTATGTCTGATGCTCATTTCTCTTGAATATCAAATTGATATACTGTGTCCCGCAAAAGAATTATGCATTCACAAACCTTTGTTGCACTGCAGTATGGAGAATATCATCAAACGTTATCAGAATTTCCCAGAAGCACAAAAAAGAGCACAAGAAAGGAGCATTTTTAAAGAGGTGACAAAGAACAGAATCAACATCATTAAAACACTATCAAGAGTGTCTATCTTTACTTGTTATCGGATATCAAAAATCAGTTTTGATGCTCTTCTGCAGATACCTTTCTATGAGCAGATCCATGTACTCTTCCAACAGCAGTAACTATTTTTTATTTCTGATAATAAAGAGCATAAATCATGCTATGGAAATGTTACAAAATATGAGTTCACAAAACTGGAAAATATAAAAATGAATTGTTGTGATTTGAAGTGATGTGATGTTAAATACTCCCTCCGTTCCGAATTACTTGTCGCAGATATGGATGTATCTAGATGTATTTTAGTTCTAGATACATCCATTTCTGCGACAAGTAATTTGGAACGGAGGGAGTAAATGAGACATTATGCCCATTTGCTTTGAGAATATTCTCGGTACTGCTAATGACCATTTCATTTTCCCAGAGAACAAGCAAGGATTTTCAAGTTCCCATAGTAACAACAGATAGAAGGCCAAACATTCATGACATGTAACATCTCGAAATTGCTTCTGCAAGTAGCAATTGCAACTACAAATAGTTCCAAACTGTTATTAATATATATATTATCAGCAGGTCAATTGATGAATCAAGCATATCCCAGTTGACCATCGAGCAGCTTAGCCAAATTGAAAGGACATTAGAGTATGCACTAAGGAGTGCAAAGACCAGGAAGGTATGTTTCAGTAAGGCGTGTTTGGTGTGTATATCATTTATTAGCTTCCTAGTACAAATATATTTTGGAAATCTTCGTCGCAGAATTTTCGTTTAGATTCCAATTCAAGACTTTTTCATGTAAAGTATCAAGGTACCTCAGGGTCTGCGGAAGTAACACAGTAAGGTTCTTTACTGGAAAAGAACTGGGATGTCTATGCAAGTTTGAAATTTTGGTTTTTTTGTTGTCACCATGTAAATTTAACCTATCTTTGATCAAAAGGAAGAAGTGAAAATGGGAATCACGCTCCACATAATAAAATGTGAAACTGAGAATCACACTCCATAGAGATGTTTATATAGTTTACATTCTTTCTTGCCTATTAATACTGTAACACTTTTTTGTGGGGCATTTCTACTGTAACACTTGTGCCAGGCTTCTCATGCTCAGACAGAAACCCAAAGCATTTATTTTAGTATCTGAGTCTACAATTTATCAGTTGCACTGATATTTATGTTCCATGAATGACTATCGAATTTGGTAACCAGTCTACCTAGCACAACACATGGTATTTGCAGATCTGACATCAGAGAGGGAATCGGCCCATTAGTACAACATAAAAATCACTTGTTGGTATGAAAGTTTAACAATACTCACGCCCTAATCTTGCTTTACTACAAATATTAGACAGTCTAGAAGATTAAAACAACTGATTTTTCACAAGAGGGCATGCTCTTCAGAGCACCTAATAAGGTATTGGTCAAACAGTTCGAGCGATCTCTCAACGTTTTGGGGAAAATCCTTGATATAAATAAGGAATGATAGTTTTTTTTTCCAATTTACCCGTCGTATGGTGAAATGGAAGGAGTAGTGCCAAACTAAGTTTCTACTGTTGGTTGATGGTATAAGTTTTGGTGGAACGTCTTGCCCTTTGAGGCCGACGGATACATGTTATATATTGGGGCGCACCTCCCATCGACAGCGCATACAAAGAGGAGTTCGATTCAGAGAGGAATCGTTACAACGTACTAGAAAAAGAATAGAGGTCCGGTGCTAACAAGACTTCCTAGAGAGTCCTAGAACTATACATGTTAACAGATGGCACAGATGTGTATCTGTGATGTATATTAGGATGAAGATTGGTTCCACCATCTGAATTCCTAATCATGGCAGGTAGATGACTAGTGCTTTGCCTTACGGTGCCAATGTATAACTCAACTTGTTGCATCACTAGTAATTTTGATTTATATGGTTTATATCTTTTGGCGTTTAAAGATATTTCAGTCTGATATGCCCCTGGATTCATTTTTAAATTCAACATACTTTCACCTGCGTGGAATCAGTTGGAAGCGTATAGGATCGCCACACTACAGGAGAAGGTGAGTCTCAATATACCAATATGATTTTTTTTAAAATTTTAGTACTTACGAGGTTTACCACATCCAGCACATGTCTCCATCCAGCTCTATGAAAGAATCATCCAGAGGCAAGCCTTTTGCCTCCTTTTAAAAAAAATCATCCAATTCACACTGTATAAACCAACAGCCACATTGGCTAGTATCTACTCCCTCCGATCCATATTAATTGTCACTGCTTTAGTACAACTAATATGGATCGGAGGGAGTACCAGATTTTCATTTTTATTTTTGTGGGGAAGGGAGTACCAGATTTTCATTTTTATTTTTGCGGGGAAGGGAGTACCAGATTTCAGCTGTGCGTAATGGATAAAACTGAATCAGGGAGATGCATTTATCCAGTGTATGCGACATCAAGATATTTCTGCATGCGCGCCTTATATTCATGCGAGATGTGTTCAGGGCCTGCTGTTCTATTACCGAAAAAGGCTTTCGCCCCGCTTTATAAATAAAGCAAACCGCCACAAGCAACGAGTACCACACACGAGTCCGCCACACACACACACACAACCAAGAAGCAAGAAGTACAAGGTTTTGCCGAGGGCACAGCTCAACAAGCCCAAAGAAAAACGAAAAAAGACCGGAGGCACCGGATCTGCTGTTCTATTGGTCTGCCAAAGCCACACACACACACAAAGATGGAACAACTAACTCTGTACCTTCCTGCAAAAAAGAAACACTGACTCTGTAAAGTCCATCTTGCTGTCAGGCTCGCTCATGACGTTCCTGATGCATGCTTGCAGGGGAAAGCAACGGTTGAGGAGAGGGATTTGATGGAGATGGTCTCGAGGCAGGAGCAGGCAAGTGGATTGATCCATTGCAATTAATCATAACACTCAGTTTCACCGCCGAGTTGATCCCTTGCATGTAAACAGAAGCAGGAGGGAGGAAGGTATGTAACTAGAAGCCAGCAAAGCAGCAGGGAGGTGGATTTGACGCTCAGCCTCGGCATCGGCATTGGCTGCAACGTTGGTTGCCCGCGCAGGCACCAAACGCCAATTGACCTCAACATGCCGTGACAGGGACATTTTCGGCCGGCTCATGAGTTTCATAGTTGGAATGACGTTGCATGTGAACCACCAACAGATTCTCCAGAATTTGCCGCAAACATGTTGAGTTGGCTATCATAATTGCTACACAGGTGCACAGTTTTTCACCCCATTGCGTTTAGGGCTTGATTAAGAATTTGGTGTTCTTCCTGGGTTCGGTTGTACTAGCATAAGCTAACTTCACAAAAAGTGTGCATTTGTGCCTAGCTCCACCAAATTCAAGTTATCATCCATGAGTATCATGATATGTATCTTCACTGAAACGAATCCATGATTTGTGTTCTACTAATGCAGTAATGTACCCTTTGTTATAGTGCACAACTCTGGTAAACTCAAGTTATTATGCGTCAAGAAGATACTCCCTCCTTTCCTAAATATAAGTCTTTTTAGAAATTCCTATGCGGACTACATAGGATGTATATAGACGCGTTTTAGTGTAGATTCACTCATTTTGCTCCATATGTAGTCTACATTGGAATCTCTAAAAAGACTTATATTTAGAATCGGAGGGAGTATTTCACTATCCCTGCAAAAAAAAACACTAGATTTTTTATGACGGGGTTACTGAGTGAGGGAGAAATTGAGGATTATAGATGGTAAACATGTTTTTTTAGTGTCAACATCTCCTCTATTTATTCATACAATGCAGGGATCTGCCGAAATAATCACAAGGGCTGGCTGAGTTTGTGGGACACTGTAGCTCCGGGAAAAGTTAAAACACACACATTGAGATGGATCCGAAATGGGCTGGCGGTCGGCTCAGAAGTTCACAGGCGAAGAATTAAGGCTGGAGTCTTCTGTGTTGCTTGTGGTCGAGAAGAAACAAAATATCATCGGTTTTGGGACTGTCATCATTCAGCAAAATTCTGGAAGGTAATGCGCTCGGAATTGGGAGTTCTCCACCGGTTTCAGTTAGCTCCCAGGGTGATCTTTCTAGATGGCTGCTGTCGTGGTTGGCGAATGCCTCTGACGGCGAACGAGCTACCATGGTTCAGGGCCTCTATGGGGCTATGGTCGGTAAGATACAGCGCACGGGATGGAAGGAGGATCGAAGAGGCGTCAGATACTGCTCGATCAGTGGTGAAGGTGATGGAGGAATGACAGTCGGTTCCTGGCCGCAAGAGCAAGATTGTGAAGCCTGTACCAATGCAGAAATGGGAGCAACGACCAAGATGGGAAAGAAGGGTGGCATGGGAGTGGTGTTCAGAAATCACGAGGGTGCCTTCCTGGGAGGGGCATGCCTCTTCTTTCCTCAGTCTATGGAGCCAGCAAAGATCATAGCTGACGAAGTGACTGCTACTAGACTGCATATTGAGATGGATTGCAAAGATATCGTCAGCAAGCTTCAGAACAAGGAGCGTGACGTGCCGATGCTGGGGCCAATGATCGAGGAGGTGAAACAGCTTCTGGAGACACGCCAAGAGTGCAGGGGGATTGGGTTAGGCGCACAGTTGGTTCAGCTAAGGAAGGGGTAATGAATAATTTGTGCAAGGTTTGCTTGAATGAACCACCTGAATGTATTCTGCACATTATTTCGATGGTAAACATGGTTTTTGCTTGTATGGACCAAGATTTGAAACCTACCGGTAACGCATAGCAGCAGCACGATGCAAAGAAGAAACTTGCGCATACCTTGATTCAGATCTCCTTCTCCGATCGCCGGCACTCTCCTGTGCGCGTCGGGCGGCGCCCGCGTTTGTGTCCGTCCGTCGTGGGAGCCGAGGAGGATTGGGGCCGGACGAGAGACAGGGAGAGAGAGTGTCTGTCCATTTCCCCGGCACGTGTCTCAAAGGCTTCCGCAGCAGCCGCCAGGTGCCCCATCAGCTGAACGGCCGGTGACACGCGCGACGTGCACGGCCCCCGTCAGCCGAACCACGCCCAAACGGTTTGGACGTTTGATTTAGCCGGATTTCCCTCATTTAAGGCGGCAATGTGTTCGTCCATATTCATTTCTATCCGTTGGGTCGTGGATACATCTAACATGTGCCCGCACCTTAAATCATGTTAGGGATGAACGTGATTAAAAAAACAGAAAAACTTGTATAAAATGCCTAAAAAATAAATAAACGCAAATAAAAAAACATAAAACATGAGTTTAGGTTCACGGCCACAAAACAGTCCAGCTTCACGGTTCACATTGCCATAATTAACATAAAAACAAAATAAAAACGGCCGCCGCCCGCGCGCTCCTGTCGTGCTCGTTGATGCCGTCGCCGTCGCCGACTTCAGTGGCCGGCGGTGTCGTCTCGTCGCTGGCGAGGTCGACGTAGTCCGGCGGCGTCCAGAGGTGAGCCGGCGGTGTGTGGTAGACGGGGCGGGCTCGAAGGCGGGAGGTGCCTTCACCACCTCCTTCTGTGGCGACGCGTCCCGCTCCAGTGACCGCGGTGGCATGGGGCACCAGTTCGCGACCCCCACGGCGTCGGCCATCTCCGAAGCCGAGCACGACCAACTCCAGTGCTGCCCAACCAGGGTCGGGTGGAACGCGGCCACCGGCTCCTCCTTCACCATCTCCTCTGCCCTCGCCATCTCCAGCTCGAGGATGGCGACGTCGCCGGCCGCAAAGAGGGCCATCGTCTCCTTGAGGCCCGGCCATTGGCGCTCATCGTGCGTGTTCGTGGAGTCCTCCATGACACGTTGCATGAGCCGGGCCTCCTCCTTCGCTGTCATACGAGGAGGTGGAGGTGGCGACGAAGATGGGGACGGCGACGGCGTGGGCGTGAGGCCGCACACCCGCGTACGCCCACGCACCTCCTGATGTGGCCGCCGCGGCCCCGACGTCGTGCCGGCGAAGTAGGAAGCGCGCCGCACGTCGTGCTCATCCTGGAGCCACGTGTCCTAGAGTACGGAGTCGGAGGCGTACCTATCGTGGTAGTAGAGATCGTCGGGGAGGAGGCGGCGTCGGCGCGCGATCTCATCGCGGCGCGCACGGCCGCTCAACAGGACCAGCGGGATCGGGACCCGGTCGGCGGAGAGGTGCCAGTTGTTGGGAAGGTGGACGTCGCTCCACGGGACCGGCGTCCGCATCTCCCAATAACGCCAGCATACGTCCACGGCCAGGTACTGTCGGTCGCGCTCGCCGGCGGCCCTAAGGGCGACGGTGAATGGGGCAGGCGCGAGGGCCCGACGCGGCGGCGGAGCGGCCTCCTCTTTCACGGAGCCGCGACGGAGTCCCGAGGAGGAGCCGGCCTTGCGGTCGTGCTTCCCATTGCGGTCGTGGTTCCAGAACCCCATGGCTGCGAGGCGGCCGGCCGGCGAGCTCGAGAACGGGAAGAGGCTAGGGCTTGGGGTGTCGGGTTTCGAGAAGGCAGTGGGCTGGAGTGGGAAGTGTGGACGATGACCGGTCCACGGCCTCCCCATTTAAGAAGGACGGCGACCGTGCGCCTGGGCGGATGACAGGTGGGGCCGGCCATGCGTGCGCATTGATATTGGCGGGTGGGAGGTAGGTGGCCGCCTGCCACGCGGCCCCAACGCGGACGAGCATCGCGTCTGTTTGTTGTCCACCACGACCCAAACCCGACGCATATTTACGCTCGAAATGGATCGGTCCGGACACAAAACGAATCAGATGGGTCCAGGCCATCGCGTGCTGGATCGTCTGGTTTGTTCCATTTATCCCAAATGGATGGGGCCGGACAGGAAGGGGTCGCGCGGTGGAGTTGGCCTGAATCCTCCAACAAGGTCAACTAGAGCAGCCCACGAACAATTTTCTTTTAACATAGTATGTACTGATGCAAATACTTATTTATTTTTTCGCACAAATGTAGGATTATTGATAAAGTCATCACAAACATCTTCCTAGTCGACGAAAATGTTTTTTTCACTGAACACACATCGTCGAAAAGTTTCTTTTGACCTAAACCTAAAATTGAAGACGGAAAATCTGGCTTCACTAAAGTTGGCATCTGTGTTGTCATTGACTTACACATTTTAGTCTACAAATGAAGTTGTTTCGTATCGTCTCTTGGCGAACATGAATACGCAAAAAGGAAATATGTCTACTCTTTAACTTTTTGTTGAGATGTACATTAAGAATCAGTTAGATTATAAATTTGCTGCATGAAATATGTGTTACTTTCTCTGTTTCATTTAAACTAAAACCATGACGATGATTATGGAACGGAGGGAGTATTTTCTTTTAAGAAACATGGTACAAATGCAGACGGTCGTGGAAACACATGAACATTCATTTTTATGAATGCATATACGCATATCCTATTATCATGACATATTCGAAAGACTAAGCAGACAAATCTTAAGATTGACAAAGTTACCACAAAGCGACTTGTAGTGAAAGGGAACGAGGTCTCCACTGAGCGAACGTCGTCGAGAATCCTGAAATAAATTCAGGATTATGCAAACACTCATGCTAAATTTAGGACTTCAACTTGGATGAAATTTTCTATTCTAAATAATTGTAACCCACTACCTATTTTTGCTCCTCAAGCAACCATGCCACATTGTCAAGGTCATGCATGTAGTCATTGTTCGACGCGATTTTGTCGCCATTTCGGGATTGTCAATTATGAAATATGACATTAATACGTGTGCACCTACATGTGTATAGCAATGACCAAGATATTGATTTTCTCATTAAAAGGGTTCATTGAGATCGGTGGAGCATAATTTAATTATGCCTACACGTACGTGGTCTAGTGAGCTTCAGTTAACAAGCAAATGGATGTGCGTGAGAATACAAGAGCTATGCATGAACACAGCTTACGCACATGCCATGATGAGGGTATCATGCATCCATGTGGCCTAATCAGTCTGGTTAATTAATCACAGTTATATGTGCATGCATGACTCCGTATTGCACTGTGCGTATGCATGCATGGAGCATATATTAAACAAAGGCCAGATGAATCAACCGGACCATGTTTACGTCCCATGCAACGTAAGACTTGTTTGCGCATGATGTACACGCACCTGATCCAACACACCAGCCCGGTTGGGAGCTTGACCTCCACACCAGTACAAGCTAATCTCACGGAAGCGTACTTATCCGCTCATCTCTCCACAAGACCAGGAGCTCCCGCTCAGCAACGAGGAGGCCGCACCGTCCGCGCATGCAGCTGGTTTACGTAGAGCTCGCGCAAGGTCATAGTTATCCATTCCCACACCTTTGCCTATATATACTCATGCGCGTACGCAGCTTGAGGGGGAGGAACCCAGAGGAGACGCGCCCATCTGGTGGCAGCGACTACACGCGCCGACGGAGGCCGCGGCACCCCGGCGACGGACCATGCGCGCCGCCTCGGTATACTCGTAGGCCGCAGATGATGCACCGGTCTTCTTGTGTCTGCCGGCGAGCCCGACGGAGCCTTGGAATACCACACCCTACATCAACAATCAACACGGACATCCTTCTTTGTCAACGGCATGCTTATGTATTTAATCTTCTCATTGTTTCGTCTCCCATTTCATCTCTCATCCCAGGTCCAGGGGGAGGCGGACAGAGAGGCAGCGACCACACGCGCCGTCGGAGGCTGCTAGTACCGTGCCAACAGACCATGCGCTCGGTCTCGGTGCACTCCTAGGCCGCAGATGATGCGCCGGCGTCCGCGACGACGACGAACCTCCGCCGGCGAGTGCGACGAAGTCTTCATATGGGCTGCCACACGCTGCAACAACAAATACATCCGTCTTCAACAATGGCAATCATCACACTATGCCTTTTCTCTTTGCATTTCTCATTTCAGAGGGGAGGCCACCCAGCCAAGAGGATACGCGCCCGTGGTGACGGCGTCAAGGACGGGACGACGCACCGGCGCCCACGCCGAGCACGGCGAGCCACCAACACCACCTCGGCGACGACATCCGGCCCGACGCTATCTGCACCACCACGACAATGTCGGAGCTGCCGACCCGCATGCCCGGCGCCATCTTTACCATGCCGGCGTGCGGCCCGGAGCCATCTATACCACCACAACAACGACGGAGCTGCCGACCTGCAGCCCGGAGTCATCTCCACCGCGCCGGCGCGTGGTCCGGCGCTATCTACGACACCGCGACAGCGACGAAGCTGCGGGCTTACAGCCCGGCGCCACCTCCACCATGCCGGCGTGCGGCCCGGAGCCATCTATACCACCACAATGACATCGAAGCTGCTGGCTTACAGCCCGGTGCCATCTTCACCATGCCGGCGTGCGGCCCGGAGCGATCTACACCACCATGACAGCGCGCGAGGCTGCCGGAGAGTATCACGGCGGCAACTCCACCTCAGCGGCGACATCGGAGAGGTGGGCGGCATCCGGCCCAACACCATCTACACCACCACAACGGCGGCAAGGCCGCCGGCGAGTAGCATGGCGCCAACTCCACCTCGGCGGCGACATCGGAGAGGCCGGCGGTATCCGGCTCGGTGCCATCTCCATCCTATCGGCGTTTGGTCCAACACCATCTACGGCACCACCACGACATCGAAGCTGCCAACCTATAGCCTGGCGCGGTCTTCCCCATTCCAAGTTAAGGGCAGTGATACATGGCACCCAAGAACTAGGCGGTGATATTCACGTAGACAGGAAGAAGAAGCTTGGATGCCATCTCCATATGGTCGATGACACACTCGCGGCAGCGACGTAGTACGCGCCACAACAAGGCTCAAGACGGCGGCGACCTGGTACGCGCCCACGAAGACCGCGAAGACAACGACGAACATCAGCAGTGGTGTACAAGCCGGAGTGAGGAGGTCGTCGTCCAAGGCGGTACCATCATCTACCTTAGCGAGGGAAGAATAAAATCACATCATCTATCTTCTTTAAAGGGCATGCGTACACGCATCATTTTATCTTTCTCTTTTCCTATCTTTCTCATTTCAGTGCATCCGAATCACAATCGAGATGGATGGATAATCAGCGCCCTGTGTGCGAACGAAGAAGACGGAGGAGGAGCTGCTCACCGTCTTCATATTCATCAACCTCGCCAATGTTGTCATCACCAATCCCGGGCTCGACGAGGAAGGCTTCTACATCAACCTGACTTCGCCATCTTCATCAACTTCTCTCCCGGCGAGGGCACTGACTGCCTCGACACGCCACCCGGCTACGTCGACAGGGCATCGCCAACTTCAGCAGCTGTACATCTGACGAGGATGTCGTCTACATCAGCACCACCGGTCATCCATATGTCGTGGCCATCTTCTTCGACTTTGCGTCTAAGCGACGACGCCGTCTACACTGACATATTGTCATTCTTCTATACCAAGTGGAGGCCGCCCCTGTAGCTGTGACGGTCTGATGTCTATATCGACGAGCTCGCATTGTCGTCATCTTCAAGCAACGCCGCCATGTGGCGACACTTGAGTCCACTCCGACTTCTACATCAACACACTCCCCAAACCCCGTCCAAGCTCCGACGAGGCGAAGCCACTTCACCGACATGTCTTCTTCCGATGAAGCTACCCATATCTTGCCGGGCACCGACGAGGCGAAGGCAAGACATACCATGTCCGACACCGACGAGGCGGACACCACCAGGCCGGGCACCGACGAGGCGAAGGCCGCCCATCTGTCTGAGCTGACGAAGCCAGACATCTTCATCATCGGACATCAACAAGTCGGTGGGATGTGGCTAAGCATCGCCGGAGCGACGGACGTACCGCTCCACTCTTCCATTCCACCGCATCATCACCATCGTCTACACCAAGCACTTGGAGAAGACGAGACTTGAAGACGACGACCATTGCAACAACTTAACCGGAGGTGGTTCGCGGCTCCGGCTCGCGGACGTAATTAATCGGGAGCCTCCCGAGGCCCCGTGAACTAGAACCTCACAATCGCGGAAGTCATATTAGCCGAGCTAGCAGGCCATTGAGCGCTTATGTAAAGGGATCATGTAATTTGTTTCTCCGATGAGAGATTAATAAAATACAAGTTTCCTTAATTTTATTTGTGTACTTAGTACACTGGCACACCCGCAATATTTATTTCCTCTGGCGCGTAGAGAGATAATAACACGATAACCATCGTTGTTTGTTATTATTTTTCGTGTCAAACAGTCATAAGTACTCATTTCACCTCTTCATGGTACCATGCCACATCATCAATTCATGAATGTGGTCATAAGTTACAATTTATGCATTAATCTACCCATTTTTTACTAATTTTTGTGTGGGCATAAATGGTATATACATTGAATGCTTAGAGCAAATATATGTAGATCATGTACACATTTTCGTTTAAATAGGCCCCTGTTTACTTTAATTCAATAGTTTATATTTTTATAGATCATTTTGTCAAATGCTTCATATGATTTTTTTAAATATAAACCGACAGCAATTCTAAATTGTTTTCTGGAGCAGTTTTAGTTTTTAGCACCTATTATGCATCTGTTTATCATGTTTCCCGCAAAATTGCGTGAGTCATCGTCTAGTGATTGGAACACATGAAACAATACAATTTAAACTACACTCGGTTCACAAATATGGTGCTACTTTTGGGATGGTTATTCAGCGCGTCGAGCCTATAAGATAGGCCAATCATAGTAACGTTCGTCTACCGTAATACTCCCTCCATTCTAGAATATAATATGTATAAATTTACATGCAAGTTATGAAAATACTTTTCATGACTGGTCAAACGATATAAATTTGGTTTTGTAGATATTGATATATTTTTCAAGAAACTTGGTCAAACATGAACATGTTTGACTTTTAAAAAAAAACTAATACACCATATATTTTGAAACGGAGGGGGTATTATTCTATAAGTGATATGCATTCAATAAAGTTGTGTCTTTTCGCCTTGCAATGAAAAATGTGTCAAAATTGATAGATTTTGTTATTCTATTTGGCATTCAAGATTATAATCTTATCAAATTCCCAAATAAACAAAATAGAAACTTAGCTATCTGTAACATCCCGGATATGACTTTCTCAATATGTATTCCAACTCTTGCCGTTTCCGGCGTTAAGTTATTTTATTTTCTCGGGTTCGGGTCTTTGCCTCCGTGTGTTGTTATCGTTGTCATGCATCTCATATCATGTTAGCATGTGCATTGCATTTGCATACGTGTTCATCTCATGCATTCGAGCATTTTCCCCGTTATCCGTTTTGCATTCTGGCGCTTCGTTCTCCTCCGGTGGCCATTTCTACCTTTCTTTCGTGTGTGGGGATTAAACATTTCCGGATTGGACCGAGACTTGCCAAGCGGTCTTGGTTTACTACCGGTAGACTGCCTGTCAAGTTTCGTACCATTTGGACTTCATTTGATGCTCCAACAGTTAACCGAGCGACCGAAAAGGCCTCGTGTGTGTTGCAGCCCAACATCCCTCCAAGTTGGCCCAAAAACCCACCTAAACCCTCTCCATCATATAGTGCGTTCGATCATGATCGCGTGGCCGAAAACCGCACCTCATTTGGACACTCCTAGCTCCCTCTATGCCTATATATAGAACCCCCTCCGAAATTCACGGGTGAAACCCTAACTCTCTCCCTCTCCTCGCGACCGGACAAAAATTCCGCCGGCCGGACACGTCCGATCTGCCTCCCCGCCGCCACGTGGCACGCCGCCGTTCGCCGCCGCCGTCTCCTACCGCACCGGCCCGCGCGGCCCGGGGCAGGCCCCCGCGGCCCGAGCCGCCCTGCGCCCGCGCCTGGGAGCCCCGCCGCCTTCTTCCCCGCGGCCGAGCCGCCTCGCCGGTCGGTGCCGCCGCGGCACCTCGCGCGGGAATTGCCTCGTCGCCGGTGACTCACCCGCGCGCCGCCACACCCGGTCCGGCCACCGCCCGCCATCGCCTCGCCGGTGCCACCCCCGTCCTCCTCTAGCCGGATCCGCCAAGTCCGGCGACGTCCACGAGCTCCGGCCGCCACGAGCTCCTCCGGTGAACAGTAACTCCGACGAACCTCAGGATCCGCGCCGGCCAGATCCAGATCCAGATCCAAAACTCGGTTGACTTTCTCCCGAAACCCTAGTTCATATGCCCTTGTTCATCGCGTCGTAACTTTGCATCTGTAGCTCTGTTTTGGGCATATAGCATATCAAATTGTTCGCCTCAGAGAGCACATCATTTCATTCCATTGCATCATTTTTATTTGAGTTCATCTTGATGTCCGAAATGCTGTTAGAAGAGTGCTACTTGAGATAATTGTCAGATCTGCTACTCCATTTAGATATTTGTCATTTTTGCCATGATTATTGTGTGCATGATATGCCCATGAGCTCTACGTATGTTTTGTTAAGGGTTTTTCCATCTTTCCATAGGTGTAACCCATGTATTTTTGTGATGTGTGTGGTGACTAGCACGAGCTTGCAAAGTGAGGCACTTGGTAATGCTGATTTCAGGGACTTAGCATTTCCACTAAGTCCTTGAGCTGTTTATCTCATATGGCCATATGTTCATGTTGTTTCCTAGTGATCCGTGCCTCTTTTGAGGATGATCAATAAGGATGTTTTGTTAATCTTGTAGTGCTCTATCCATCCATGTCTTTGTTTGCAATTATGGAGCACCCTAGCTTGAGTCAATCGAGCTTTACTTTTACTATTTCGTGAATCTGGGAAGATTGTCTACTTGTTAGCGATTTTGCCGAGGATGTTGTAGTTGATCCGTGGATGCTATGCTATTGTTCTTGCCATGTATAGTTTGCATTTTGTGTATTCTTGATGGATGTATGCTTAACTTTTCACGACTTGCTCCGTAGTGAGTGCATCGAGCTCGTAAACATGCCTACTTGATATCTGTTTTCAGCATGCTCCAGTTTTCACTAAGTCTGAGAACTGATTATGTTTTTGCCATGTTCACATGCTTGCAAATGTATTTTCTAATCCCTTTTGGCTCAAGGTCACTAAGGGACTTTTGTTAAGATCTTTGAGTAGCTCCATGCCATGCTTTACTTTCCATGTTCAGGTCCTGTAGCATATAGTTTTCATGCTCCGAGGAGTGCTATCTGATCTGAAATTCCAGACAAGTGTTAATTTCACTAAGTCTGAAATCTGTTTACCAAATGCTTTTTTGCCATGCTTGTTTGAACCTGTTAATGGATGAATTGGCCATAGCTTAGTGCTAGACTTTTGTTAAGCATCTTGAATGCATCCCTGTCATGTATTTGGTTGTCATGTTTGGGTGCTATAGCATGTTTATCTTGTTGCATTTAGATGGCTACTTGCTGTAAATCGCAGAACGTGGCCATATTTGAATCGCTTGCCATTTCCAAACCATAACTCTGATTCCGGCGTTCTTTATATCGTTTTCAAGCGATTTCATCTCATCTTTCCAGTGGCACACTTGGATTTCTATGTTGAGGCCAGGTTCATGCATTCCTTGTCAAATCTTGCATATGCATCCCGCATCGCATCCCGCATAGCATACCATTCTTGCATCATATTGTTTGAACTTTGCACGTGGTTGATTGTGTTCCGTTTGCTTGTTTGTCTTGTTTGGATAGAGCCGGGTGACGAGTTCGCTAACGAGGAGCCCATTGAGTTTGCTTTCGAGGATCCAGTCAACTCTGACAACTTTGCAGGCAAGATGATCATACCCTCGAAATCACTATTATCTTTGCTTTGCTAGATGCTCGCTCTTTTACTATGCCAATGCTACGATGCCTACCACTTGCTTTCAAGCCTCCCAAATTTCCATGTCAAACCTCTAACCCACCATGTCCTAGCAAACCATTGATTGGCCATGTTACCACTTTGCTCAGCCCCTCTTATAGCGTTGTTAGTTGCGGGTGAAGATTGGAGACCGTTCCTTGTTGGAACATTATTTACTTGTTGAGATATCATTATATTGCCATGTTATCTTAATGCATCTATATACTTGGTAAAGGGTGGAAGGCTCGGCCTCTCGCCTAGTGTTTTGTTCCACTCTTGCCGCCCTAGTTTCCGTCATATCGGTGTTATGTTCCCGAATTTTGCGTTCCTTATGCGGTTGGGTTATAATGGAAACCCCTTGATAGTTCGCCTTGATTAAAGCTTTTCCAGCAATGCCCAACCTTGGTTTTACCATTTGCCACCTAGCCTCCTTTTTCCCTTGGGTTTCCGGAGCCCGAGGGTCATCTTATTTTAAACCCTCCTGGGCCAGTGCTCCTCTGAGTGTTGGTCCAACCCGTCAGCCGCCGGTGGTTACCAGGGGCAACTCTGGGCTGGCCTACGGGAAGTTTAGACAATCTGAGTGTGCCCTGAGAACGAGATATGTGCAGCTCCTATCGGGATTTGTCGGCACATTCGTGCGGTGTTGCTGGATTTGTTTTAACCTGTCGAAGTGTCTTGAAGAACCGAGATACCGAGTCTGATCGGAACGTCTCGGGAGGAGGTCTATTCCTTCGTTGACCGTGAGAGCTGGTCATGGGCTAAGTTGGGACTCCCCTGCAGGGATTTGAATTTTTGAAAGCCGTGCCCGCGGTTATGGGCAGATGGGAATTTGTTAATGTCCGGTTGTAGATAACTTGAACCTTAACTTAATTAAAATGAATCAACAGTGTGAGTTACCGTGATGGCCTCTTCTCGGCGGAGTCCGGAAAGTGGACACGGTGTTGGAGTAATATTTGCGCAGGTTGCTCTCTAGTTATTCGTTCGCGCTTTGCCTCCTCTTCTCGCTCTCTTTTGCGAACAGGATAGCCACCATATATGCTAGTCGCTTGCTGCAGCCCCATATATTTACCTTGCCTTACCTATAAGCTTAAATAGTCTTGATCGTGAGGGTGCGAGATTGCTGAGTCCCTGTGGCTCACATATTACTATTAAACCAGATGCAGGGCCTGATGATTCCGCTTCAGGTGACGCGCTTGAGCTCAAGTGGGAGTTCGACGAGGACTCTCAATTATACTATGTTTCCTTTCCTGATGATCAGTAGTGGTGTCCAGTTGGGGGTGATCGGGACCGTGTCGCATGTTGGGTTATCTTTTATTTTGGCGCCGTAGACGGGCCATGAATGTTTGGATGATGTAATGTTATTTATGTACCTTGATTGACGTGACGAGTGTAAGCCAACTATGTTATCTCCCCTTTATTATTTATATTACTTGAGATGTTGTGAAGATTGCCTAACTTGCGACATATGCCTTCAATGCGATTATGTCTCTAAGTCGTGCCTCGACACGTGGGAGCTATAGTCGCATCGAGGGTGTTACACTATCTTTCCTTGTAACATGGTAAAAACTTATATTAACATTATCACATAAATGGGAGTATGTCTTCTGTTTTTTATGTATGATATATTCATGTCGACCAATTAGATCAACATCAATCTTACAATCGAGTAGGGCCTTGTGAATAACAATAGAGGGGGAGATGACTCGAAGGGAGTACCATGACTAACTCGGATCTACCAAACTATGGTTTTGAGAATGACAATTCAGAATTCTTGAGTCCTTCATGAGGGTTTTGGCCATTTTATAGTCCTTCTAAATGTCATAATTGTGGTTGCATGCTTGAAGGCCAAGGACTTTCAACAAGCCCTAGTAGGTTAGCTTCACTAGATAGTATGGCGCGCTCTGTTGCGCCCGTTATAGTTGTTTCCGACAACTATTAGATTGGCTTGGACGGGTTGCATTAATGCGCGAGAATAGTCATATATTTTTACAAAAGATTAATTGTGTGTCTATCATGTGCATATTTTCTTTTCTTTTTCTCACTATTATCGTGTAGATTAGCTTCACTAGATGGTATGGCTAATGGATATGTATAAGAGGCCTACGTCAAGCGCATCAGATAAGAAAGAAAATGCCCATGACAGGACGGCCATTAACGCCTCATTTTTTTCTATTTGAAAGACAAATATTTTGATTAACAGGTTAAAGCATCTTATTAAAAAATTAAAAATTATATACGCACATATAAAAATGTTCATTGTGTATTTGCAAAATATGGTCATCATATATTTAAGAAATGTTTATCAATATTAAAAAAATGTTCATCAGCTATTTAAAAAATATTCAGCATGTATTCTAAAGTGTGTGTTGTGTATTTAAAAAGTGTTTTTTGTTTTAAAAATGTTCAACGTGTGTTTAAAAAGTGTTCACCATAATTATTCATCGTGAGTCTGAAAATGTTCATCGTGTATTAAAAAACATTCACCATGTTCTAGAAAAATTTCCACTGTATATTAAAAAAAGTTTACTTAAATAAAATTTATTACCCAAAAGGGAAACCTGGAATAAATCAAAACTTGGACAAAGAGACAAACAAGAGAAACAAAACAGGAAAAAATGCAACTGAAGGTAAAATAATGGTTGAGATGGGCTGACCCGGAACATAAGCTCTTCGTCCACCATCTGACGAATTGATGTGGACTTGAAAAAAAATCCAGTATGTATTTTCTTTCCTTATTTCTATTTTTTCTGAAAAATTGTTTGTTAGAATTTGATAGTTATATAAAGCGCTGTGAGTATTAGGCTAGTGTGAACTAGGTGGTGGTGCCTAACACATACTCTCTCGAAACAGATCCTAACTCCGCCTTATAGATAAAGCACAAACCACACCAAAATACATAGCCAAATGATACAAAATAGTGAAGTAGCCATCTTACACTGTAGAATTCAGGATATTCAGACAACCTAAACGCACAGGACTATGGTGCCTAACGGATAGGCCCTACCCGCAACCCTTACCACAGCTAGGCCAGCACCTGCAGGCCCATAATAACACAACACAAAGGCCCACCCGCCAGCCACCATGGATTTGCAGACACCCTCGGCGTTGGCCTGGCCAGCAAGGCATAAACTTGAAGAAATGCTTACATATTTCTTGTAAGTATCTTCTTAAGGTAAAGAAAAACTTTCATAACTTGGCGGTTTAGCGTTGGCTTGGCTAGCTAGCCAAAAACTCAAATAAATTCTTACATATTTCTCGTAAATACATTTTTAAGGTAAAACAAAGCTTTATACTTGACGGTTTTCGACATATCACCTGGGCACAAACATCCATCATGCTTACACTAGAATATGTATGTCCTCATTGGTTTCCTCCCATAACCCAAGGCCGTTAGGGCAAATCTTTTCCTTAGACTTCATCAGCGAGCTCATGGATTCGTCTCCCCTCAACCTTCCGCTCCCCTCCGCTTTGGTTAGCAGTTGAGGTTAGAGTTTTTTAGTCCTTGCAGGTGCGGCGCTCGAGGCAGATAACGACGCTTCTTCTTCGAGTTTGTCTTTCGGCAGTGACAAAGACAAGGGGGTGAGCAGCGCCACCCCCCCCCCCCCCCCCCCCCCCCCCCAACGATTGAGCGAGCCTGGACACCTAGTGTGCAATAAACAATGGAGATGGAGTTACCACCAATTGATTATTAAGAAATAATAACATCTAATACGTACACATATATTCCACCGCTGCTAAACAGGAGGTTGAATACATATCCTATATAATTGATACATTGGATTTTTGTTGTTTTGGTTGTGTGATTTGTGACATAAAATTCCTATTATGTCCTGTACATGTCCTAGAAATTATCATGATCGTGATGCAAATTATCTTGCACTAGTTCCTATTGGTGATGCAATTTTTCTGATGTCGAAATTATATAGTCTATCCTTGCTGCATTTCTCAATCCTTCATCTGGCCAACGAAATACCAAGGTTTCCCATAGCACTATCAATTACATTATTATCTCTTTCAGTTCTTAGCTTGTAAATTTTAGATCAGATTTTAGCTCTTTTGATTGTGTGATATGTGATGTGTATTCTAAAACTTGCGTTCAACTATTATGTAAAGAAAACCCCCGCCAAAAACCATAATGATTAATGGCGGACCACTTTGCTTTGGCATTGTATCTTAATCTACATTGAAGGCAAATTAACAGCTAAGTTATGTTCTGTTAAAATTGTTGTTATTTTTTATCTTAATGGCAATCATATAGTTGAATACAATCATACTTATATAATGTCTAATTGGCATATTATTATAAAAAAAATCCAACTTGGTTTGGCCTCCATATCCAAATCCTATCTTCGTCACTGGACCTGGCCAGGCCCCCTATATGCTCAAATCCTGGCTTCACCCCTGTCTTCCGGGCTCTGATCCTCTTCGAGTTCATCTGTCTCGTCTGTCTGGATGTAGTCGATGAAACTCCAACGTAGATCCCTGTCGTCTCGTTGAGGCGATAAGGTAAATGTTTCTCGTTATTTGACGAGATTTGATGTCAAATGCTTCAAATCTATGTAAGGGTTCAACGACGACAATTATGGCTCTAGGATGCCGGTCCTCATGGGCATGTGCATAAAGACTTTTTGATTGTAATCGACAAAGTCAAGTTGGCTTCGGTAAGGGAGTGGCGACAATGACGCTTTGGCTGCAATAGTGGTCGATCGGTGGTCGCAAAATTTCAATGTAATTTTAATTATGTTTGAGATGTTTTATAATGTGTACAACGGTCATCCAAGTTTCATATCCTTCAGAAAAATTCTGAATTTTTCTAATATAATTTTAGTGCTATTTTCCATATAGGGGGTCACCCAAGTTTCATATCCTTCAGAAAATTTTGAATTTTTCTAATATATTTTTAGTGCTATTTTCCATATAGGGGTGTGTGGCACCCGAGAACCACAAATCCTCATCCGTATGGCATGTCGCTTTAATTTTGTCTTTAACGCTACCTCGGCGGAGGCGTTTGCTTTGCTAAGGACTGGAGCTCGTCGAGAAGTTGGGTTGCACTCGTGTAACAATCACGTCCAACTCTCATGAGCTAATCAATGAATGAAATGGAGAGATTGAGATCTTTGGTAAGCTACTCCTATGAGACTCATTTAATTTTATTGGCTGAGAAATAAAATATCGAGAGGCTTTCTCTTAAAGAAAAACTAAGGCCTCATTTGTTTTACAGGATAGGTAAAGTGTAGGAACAGGAAAACTAGAGGAATAGAATGCCTTGTCCAGCGAAATTCAACGGATAGCAAAACAGAGGAATTCTCACACAACTGCTATTTGATTGTAGTATAGGAAAACCACAGGAACTTATGCCTGCGTCCTGTAAATCAAACAGACACCGCAGGAAAATTTCCAGAGGATCTAAATCCTACAGAAAATCCTATGCAAATCAAGCAAGGCCTGTTTCAAAAATTAAAATTGGAAAAAAAAATTGTCTGAGCCCAGGTTCGAACTGGGGACCTTTAGTGTGTGAGACTAACGTGATAACCAACTACACCACCCAGACGAGGTACTAACCGCTGAGGCAATTTTTTTATATATTCTTCTTTGAAGTGTAATCGGAACCTCAACCAACGCCTGAACAACTCGAAGGCAAAACAAACGACCAATCGAACCGTACTCGAATTTTCAATCGAGCCTATATATACGAGTATAATAACGCAACACGCCGTACGCAGCATCGATCTTTAACACCGGTTACAATGAAACCAAAGTTTAAAACCGTACCACCAAATCGGATTACAAGACCCCACAACCATCGCTGATAGCTCTGCAGACAGACAGATCTTAAACTAAATCCAGCGGAGGAGCTCGAACCGATCGATGCTGGCGGCGGGCGGGCGCGCCCGGCTAGCCGGTGTAGACGTGGACGCCGACGGCGATGAGGAAGATGGTGACGAGCGCGAAGTAGAGGACGGCGTGGATGAGGATGGAGAGGCCGCTGGTGTGCATGCTGCCGAACTCCGCCACCCGCCCGCGCCCCGGCAGCGTGCACAGCAGCCCCGGCGTCAGCAGCACGAACAGCACCGTCGCGACGATCACCGGGCCCCAGTCCGCCATCTCCCCTCTCCTCTCTCTGATCTGTTCTGTCTAAAAACCCCAAATCTTGAGCGAGCCTCTGGAATTTTTTCTGGGAACTCTCCGGGATGTGTGTGTGCAGTGCGGCGGAGACGGGGGAGGTCACGCATTAATGTGTGCCTCTCCAGCTTTGCTCGCAGAGTGGGGGGAGTGGGTGGCCGCCAGCTCAGCTTCCGATGCCGCTTGATATGCCCGTGACATGTGGGCCGAAGGTTGTCCTGAACGTCTTGGGGCCCACACGACATTGGCTAGGTAGAGGCGTACTCTCTTGTGCATCGGGTGGGGAAAAGGATACGTTCCGTTCTAGTCGAGGAAACCTTTGCGTGCGTTGCGTCGCGTTGCCGTGGGCGTGGATGGAAGGAACCAGAAGGAGCTCCCGTGGGTCCGGGCCGCCGAAAAACAAAAGAATGAGCGGTGGAGGACATATCCGGTGCACCGTGCACCGACGCCGACGCAGCAGGTGTAACTAACAGGTGAATGCCGATCGAAATCACTCGCTAGTCGCCACTACTTCCTCTGTTCGCATTTACCAGGCTCCCTTATATTTTGAGCGAAAGTTTAAACATAAATTTTGTATTAAAAAAAGACTACTCCCTCCGTTTCTAAATATATGTCTTTGTAGACATTTCAAATGACTACTACATACGGATGTATGTAAACATATTTTAGAGTATAGATTCACTTATTTTGCTCGTATGTAGTCACTTGTTGAAATGCAAAAAAACAAGTATTTAGGAATGGAGGGAGTAGTATAAATGTCCGTACGTCGCAACGGATGAAAAATATAGTAAAACCTGCTCTGTATGATAGTGCGTGCCATTTCCGATATACAGTTCTGATAAACATTAGTAAAAAGTTTATATTGTTATCGCTTCTCAAAGTATGAAGTGTGGATGTAAAGAAGCCACCCTAACATCCTTCATCTGATGGAAGAGTAGTGGTGCATGAAACAGTCTAGTAAACGGTTTTGTATTACAATTTTTGAAAAAACAAAAAAAATTCTTTTAAAATAATTAAACAATTTTGAAGTTCTTTATTAGAGTTGAAACATGTTTTGAAAATGAACATTTTTTGAACACATGTTTTTCTGAAAGAGAATTTTAAATTTTTTTGATCAATTTTAAATAATTTTTTAAAAAGATGGATTTTTTTGGGAATTTTGAGCTTTTTTTAAAGCATAAACATATTTAAAAGCATGAATTTTTTAAAGCAAGAACAATTTGAAACACTCCTTATCTTAAAAAACCCACACATACTCTGTCTCTGCAATTAAAAATATAATTGTTGGTGTCCATACCATGTAGTATAAAGTTGAGAAAGTGGCAGGGATGTCCTTTGATGGCGCCTCCTTGAGCTTAGTACTATCATCGGGTGAAAGAGAAATGGCGTAACTGGTTTTAGCAGGATGTACAAACGGTGAAATTGTTATATACTATTCGAGAGTTTAATAACTAATCCAAAAGTTTTTCTTAAAATTTTTCAAAAGATTTACAAATGATTTTTTTGGATGAAAGACGGTGGATTTTTTTTTAAAATGTTGGTTATTTGATTTGCAGGATTATATTCCGTTCCTTTTCTTTTGCACTATTTGAACTTGGCCATCATCACCAAAAAAGCAAGTTTTTCTATGCTGCCCATCACAAGTAAAACTCGAGTGGATTGTCTAAAAAGGGTAAATTTTAACATGCACCGTTGTCACATTCTCTCTACTCTTCATAAGAAATATTTATTATTTCACTCACTTTTACTTATTATATTTGATGATTGTATTCATAAGATATGGTAGGCTTGAACATTAAACTATTTACAATAAGGGCATCTCCAACATCGGCCCGCAAATATCTTCGGTGTATGTCCGTTTTTGTGTCCGGCCGTGGTGCGCGGTCATAATGCCGGGAGAAACATATAATGCTAAGCACAAAGTATCCAGTTGGGTGGAGAAAAAGTAGGTGGGGAAAATGCATGTGATGGGCTATTTGTTGTATGGTGTCTAGTTGGATAGGGAGATCATGCATGTGAAGAGAGAGAAAAGAGAGGAGGACCACACAGAAGGTTTTGGTTGGTCAACTGTATATCCAGACTTTGATACATATCCCCACGTTTTTCTATACTTTGCTGGAAATCAGACCTCCGGTTTCGCAGACTGAAATGAGTCCTCATTAAATTGCGAAAGTAAATAAATATGTTTAGTCGAACATATATTAGTGTTTTGCGGGTCTTTCTTGAAGATGCCATAATAACAAAACAACAACAAGTAATTATATCTCACGTTTGTCTACACTTTAAACAGACGTTCAAACCGTTTTTTGGACCGATACGGCTCTTCATTAGATTGCAAAAGTAAATAAATATATCTTATGTTTTATGGGATAGCAAGTAATTATATGGGTGCTAGCACGCATGGCAACCTCTAGCGGCTTCTGGTCGGTGCAGTCATTAAAAAAAAGCAAATCCACACCAAAGTCCCTGTAGACATCGCCATTCCTCTGCTGCTGCTCTCCTTCCTTCCTTCCTCCTTTTCTCTGCTCCCACCCATCAGCGCTGCTCTCCTTCCTCTTCTCACCCAACGTGCCCTTCTTGCTCTAGCCTATGGCGCCGCGTTCCTCTCTCTCTTCCCTTCTCCAAACATCTAAATCAAAGCACCACTGTCCCCTCCCTGCCCCCGACGTTCGTTCCATTGACCCCGCCTCTCTCTCTTCTCCTTCACCAATGTGGCTGCACCCCTCTGCAGCAGCGGGACTGTAACCACCGCTTATCTCTCTCGATCTATAACATCTCAGTGGCTTACAGATCAGAATTCATATTCAAATTTATGAGGAAGCGGAAGAACGAGAGGAACACGACGCACACCAGCCACTCGCTATCCTATCCATTGACCGAAGCCATTTCGTCCAAGCCACTATTACAACGTTACACGGGTTTACTTATACACCTGTCTAGGACCCATTCCGGCCCAAATGACCGAGCCGGATGCTTCTTGCTCCCCTTGGGCCTGGCCTGGTAGCTACTTGCCGGTTCGCCCTGTACCGAATCATGCCTTGTCGAAGTAGTAGCTGTACAGTCGCTGACAATCCCCCTGGAAGAGAAGCGGCTTTGTACGCCCTCGATGCGACTATATCTCCTACGTGTTGAAGCACGACTTAGAGGCATAATCGTATTGAAAGCAATGTCGCAAGTAAGGTAATCTTCACAACAACCCATGTAAATAAATAAAAGGGGAAAAGATACATAGTTGGCTTATACTCGCCACGTCACACAAATACATGAATAACATTATAATCATCCAATGCACTCATGGTCCGACTATGGTACCAAAATAAAGATCAACCCCCACATGCGACAAAGTCCCCGATCGCCCCAACTGGGCACCACTACTGATCATCTGGGAAAGACACGTAGTAACGACGAGAGTCTTCATCGAACTCCCACTTGAACTCAAGCGCATCGTCTGGAGCGGTATCATCGGTCCCTGCATCTGGTTTTGGAAGTAAACTATGAGTCATGGGGACTCAGCAATCTCACACCCTCACGATCAAGACTATTTAAGCTTATAGGTAAAGTAAGGTATGATGTGGAGCTGCACCAAGCGACTAGCATATATGGTGGCTAACATATGCAAAAGAGAGCGAGAAGAGGAGGCAAAGCACAGACGAACAACTACGATCAAGAAGTGATCCTAGAACAACCTACGTCAAGCATTACTCCAACACCGTGTTCACTTCCCGGACTCCGCCGAGAAGAGACCATCACGGTAACACACACGGTTGATTCATTTTAATTAAGTTAAGTTTCATGTTATCTACAACCGGACATTAACAAATTCCCATCCGCCCATAACCGCGGGCACGACTTTCGAAAGTTCAAATCCCTGCAGGGGAGTCCCAACTTAGCCCATCACAAGCTCTCATGGTCAACGAAGGATATTCCTTCTCCCAAGACAATCCGATTAGACTCGGCATCCCGGTTACAAGACATCCTTGATAATGGTAAAACAAGTCCAGGAACACCGCCCGAATGTGCCGACAAATCCCGATAGGAGATGCACATATCTCGTTCTCAGGGCACACTCAGATGAGACTAGCTACGAGTAAAACCAACCCTCAAGTTTCCTCGAGGTGGCCCCGCAGGCAGCTCAGTCGGACCAACACTCAGAGGAGCACTGGCCCAGGGGGGTTTAAATAAAGATGACCCTTGGGCTCCGGAAACCCAAGGGAAAAAGAGGCTAGGTGGCAAATGGTAAAACCAAGGTTGGGCATTGCTGGAGGAGTTTTATTCTAGGCGAACTGTCAAGGGGTTCCCATTATAACCCAACCGTGTAAGGAACGCAAAATCCGGGAACATAACACCGATATGGCGGAAACTAGGGCGGCAAGAGTGGAACAAAACACCAGGCATAAGGCCGAGCCTTCCACCCTTTACCAAGTATATAGGTGCGTTAAGATAAACAAGATAATATTGTGATATCCCAACAATAAACAATGTTCCAACAAGGAACGATCTCCGATCTTCACCTGCAACTAGCAACGCTATAAGAGGGGCTGAGCAAAGCGGTAACATAGCCAAACAACGGTTTGCTAGGACATGGTGGGTTAGAGGTTTGACATGGAAATATGGGAGGCATGATAAGCAAGTGGTAGGTATCGTAGCATAGGCATAGCAAAAGAGTGAGCATCTAGCAAGCAAAGATAGAAGTGATTTCGAGGGTATGGTCATCTTGCCTGCAAAGTTGTCAGAGTTGCCTTGATCCTCGTAGGCGAACTCAACGGGCTCCTCGTTCACGAACTCGTCTTCCGGCTCTACCCAAACAAGAACAACAAGCAAACGGAACACAATCAACCACGTGCAATGCTCAAACAATGTCGGGGGTTGGGTGCGACATATGCCAAAGGATGGCTTATCATGGTGGGGGCGAGTAGAACGTCGCCGGTGCCTGGAAACGGGATAAGGCGAAGGCATGCACGCCGGCGAATCTTACCCAGCTTCGAGGCTCTCCGTGGAGATAATACCCCTACTGATGCTCTACGGGGGTCTCCGCATGATCACTATGGCAAAGTGTGTACACGGTTGCTCCTTGAGCTGTTTCCTGGAGGTAGGAGAAGGCAAGGCTAGTTCTCTCCTTCCTATATGATCTGGTCTAGTGCTAATGGATTCCACCCCTTTGCATGGGTGCCCTGAGGGTTTATATAGGCCTACCCCCAGGGGTACAATGGTAATCCGGTTGGACGCGGGCCCAGCCGTCAGTCTCTCTAGCCGCCGTCTAATCCGCCGACTCCTGGGGCCCGCCGACTAGCTCGGTACGGAGCCGACAGGCCGCGTCCGCCGCGGGCGGGTCTTGCCGGCTGTAGATTACTGTAGTCGTACCTCTAATGACGCGGGCTCGGTCATGGGGTCATGGCGACAGCTCCGCCGTCTGGCGGGCGATCACTGTGGCCACTCCCTGTCACGTCTGGTTAATGGCGCGTGGGGCCCGTGGGAGGGGCCGGCCGACTCCTGGGGGCCGACTCCCAACTGGGCCGACTGGTGGCGCTCTCGCCGTCTTCCGTACGCCCGCCGACTGGTGGGACCCGTTGTCCCTGGGCCGTACCGGCAAGCCGTCGTGGGCACAGGACTCCGCCCACTGGGGCTGACGTCAGGGCCGGCATGGCAACAGTGTCGCACCGGGCGGAGATCTCCGCGGGTACGGCGTATTGTGGCCACACCTGCCCTTGGAAAAGGGTGGGAGTGGACCTTACTGTGGCCACTCCCCGTCCCGTCCCTCTTTATGAGGGCATGGGGGTTGTTGGCGTCGCGGGCCGACTCCCCATGGCCGGCTTCTCTGGAAGTCGCCAGTTAGGAGTCGGCTCATCCTGATGTCGTCCTTGTGACTCGGCAGCAAGTGGGCAGTTGGATGCCTCGCAGCCGACTCTCAGAAGGCGGCTCTTCGTCCTGGGGTCTTGAGGGGTGCAGCCTGCCCCGATGTCTTGAAAGGTTCTGGGCCTGGGTTAGCCTACCTGTGGTCTATTACTCCGACAGTAGTCCCCAAAGCTAGTGAGGCACCGAGGGCGATATGTCGAGGAGCCTCAACAGTTTCTTATTTCCGGCGGTTGGATCTGGGCCTCGCTAGCCGTCTTCCATCAAGCCGACTAGTTGGAGCCGGACTTGCTTAAGGCCGACTTGCCCCTAAAAAAGTTTGAACATCATGGCGGAGTCCAGGCGGCGTGCCTGATAAGCCTCCGGGTTGCCGCCCGTTGTGGACCCGTCGCGAGGCGCCACGTGGCTGAGCTAGTCTGCCCACCCACACGTGCGACGGGATAGGCCTACAGGCGGGGCCTGCCACTACCGCGCCTCGGCATGTGAACGGATCTGTTGTGGCCGTGCGGACGGTTGGGGTTCCCGCGCGGTTATTGCACGCAGTAATTTCGTGTGGTAAATCGTGGGGGTCGTGGGGTCCTGGGCGTAGTTAATCCCACGACTGCCCCCTCGGCCTCTCAGCCCATGATCCTACAAGTAGGTGGGAGGAGGGGGCGGCGACGCACGCGCGCCCATCTTCCCTACTCCCTTTTGCTCCTTCTTGCTTCTTCTTCCTCTCGCCGCTGCTGCTCTGAACCACGCCGCGCCCGCAGCGATGAGCTCTTCCTCCGCCGCCGTGCCTCCTGTTGTGCGCTCCGGAGTGTGGGACGGCTCCGAGGTCGATGACGACGACGTCGAGATCCTTCGCAAGACATGACATGGAGGCTGCCCGACAGGGGCTTAGTGCGGGTCTGCCTCGCGCCGGAGGGGGAAATATCGCCGGCGCCGGAGGAGGGCGAGCGGGTCATATTCTGCTCGCACCTTATGCGCGGCCTGGAACTGCCGGCGAGCGGCTTCTTCCGCTCCTTCTTGGAGTTCCACGGGCTCCAGCCGCACCACCTTACTCCGAACACGGTGGTGCTGCTGGCTGCCTTCGCCACCCTATGCGAAGGCTTTCTCGGCGTTCTCCCCACCATCGAGCTCTGGAGTGAGTTCTTCCAGTCCAAGCTCGGCACACACGTCGCCGGCGTGCCGGCCCAGTGCGGTGCGTTTATCGCGATGCGGAGATCAGTGGCCGACAATCCGTTTCCCACCATCGCACTGATTAAGTCGGTGAAGATGTGGCAGCGGTCCTATTTTTATGTGAAGAACGTCGCCCCAGAAGGCGACTGGGTCAACCTGCCGGCTTACGAAGCCGGCGCGCCGGCTGGAAGGCTCCCCAGCTGGTCACACCGAGCCAGGACGTTGTCTCCTGCTGGTGCCACCGCCGTCGCGCAACTCCGAGTGCTGACGCAGTCGGAGGGCTTGATCCGGGGCCGACTTGCTGGCTGCCTTCGTGGTGCGCCGAGTCCTCCCACTCCAAGGCCGACCTCACCTGATCTGCCAGATGAGCGGTCATCGGGACCCGAGTCGGATATGCTCCAAGGACATGCCTCACGCGGAGGTGGCGGACACGGTGAACTACATCACGAACTGCGGTCTCTCGGTGGATTGGCGGTTCGGCAAGGAGCTGTACTCACGCGCCAACCCCCCGCCTATTATAAGTCGTCTTCCTTCTTCTTCTGTTTCTTTTTTTGCCGAGTCCGACTTGTCCAGTCTGACCGTTTTTGTTTTGAATCAGAACCCTCTTGTCCCTCCTTCGGCCGGCACCACTGGTCTGGCTCTTCAGTTTGTCCCCGATCGGGCGGAGAGCGACATTGACGATCCTGACTTGGGGGCGGCGGCCATGGAGGCCGATGCCGAGGGAGGAGGAGGAGAAGCAGGCGGCTCCAGGCCTACGACCACTTTCGCCGACTGGCCTGACGACGATGCCAAGGGAGAAGTCGCCCCGCGTCATCAGCCAAAGGTTGGCCAGCCAAGCGCGAGTTCCTCCGCCGCCTTGGACGCTCAAGGCGGCGCGAAGAAGCGCCGGGCCGGGCCGAGTACACTTGGTGGCCGGTCGAAGAAATTTAAGGCAGCAGCCACCGCGACCAAGCGGGAAGAGGCGGCCGCGAAGGCCAACCGCTTTCGCAAGGAAGTGAAGAAGCCGCTGCTGGTCTCTGCGTAAGCGCCTCCGTCCCTCATCTTTATTTTCTCTTTGTTGATCTCTTCTGAGTCTTTCATATGCTTCCCTCACTTCAGAGCTCCCCTCACTCTTGAGAGGGTTGCCGCCGCCTCCGTTATGGGGTCGGCGGAGACGTCTGCCGCTACTCGGCGGATTGACCCCGCCGCCGACCTCCAGGAGGCGACGGAGCGGAACGCGTAGGAGAAGCGCGAGGAGGAAGAGGCTGCCCGTCTGGAGAAAGCGGAGGCCGAGAAGGCGGAGGCCTCCACCCTGAAAAAGCTGGAGGAGGCCGAGGCCGCCGTCGCGGCAAGGCGGCAGGCTAAGTAAGTCGCGCACCGGCGGTCGGCGGTGTCCGTCACCCCTCTGAACTCTGCGCCGCCGCCCTCGGAGTTCACGGGGCAGTCAGGGGAAGCCGGCGGTGAGTTCCCGATCGTGGAGAGGGGCGGCGGCGACGCCTCCATGCCGGACGCGGTCGTGCCGCCACCGCCACCCCCGCCGCTGTCTAGGAGCGTGCAAGGCAAATAGCCGGCGGACTCGCCCTTGCCGCCGACTGAAGACAAGGTCGTGGCAAGGCTACTCCTTCAAGTCGGCTCGCCAACGCGCCGCCGTCTTGAGAAGGCGACTTCGGCGCCACGCCCCTTGGAGACCGGCACCGCTAGCTCGACGATCCCAGACGCCGAAGTGACGAGCGTCGCGCCCATTGGGTGGGTGCGAGGAGGCGGCACGGGCCCGCTGAACCAGGCGCTTCTAGATGTCCAAACAAAGCCGCGAGCTGAGAGCGACGCTATCCAAAACTGCACCAAGGCGCACCTGGCGTCGCGGGCAGCCATCCGGGTATGCTTTCTCCTTTGTCTTTGTTTTCTTGTTCCTCTCTATGGGGGCGCGCCAGCGCACCCACTGGGTGTAGTCCCCGAGTTTCGGGCCGGCTCCTGAGCAGGCGGCCCGGAACTCCAATTGGTGAGTTCCGGGTACTAACTTTTGTTTGAAATACTTGTCGCAGGACTATCACAACCTCCGTGTCACCGCCTTCAACTGCAACGTTGAAGAGCTGGGCAAGCGGACCGCCGACTTGTCGGAGAGCCGGAGTGAGTCCTTTTTCTTCTTTGCGGGGGCGCGCTGGCGCACCCGCGGGCTGTAGTCCCCGAGATTCGGGCCGACTGCTGAGCACTCGGGCCGGATCTCCCCGGCGACCTTCTTTCTTGATGACTTAACGCCCTCCTTCTTCTTTCTCTTCAGATGCCAACTCCACTCTTCAACAGCAGCTGAGCGAAGCCAACACCGCGTTGCGCGCCAAGGGGGAGGCGTGCAGCAAGCTCGCCGCTGAGCGCGATCTGCTGGCCGCACAATTGGCAGAGCAGAAGGAGCTGCTTAAGAAGACGCAGAAGGAGGCGGAAGAGGAGGAGGCCGCCCTCCTGGCTGAGTTCGCGAGCGAGCGCTCCTCCTGGACTGACAAGGAGGCAATGCTGGCCTCCGGCTTCCACGAGATCGAGGACCTCGTCGACGGTGAGCTTCTTTGCTTTTCTTCTTCGAGCCGCCGACTATAGGTCGAGCTGACTCCTGGTTTTTTGACTTGTTCTTCATTCTTTCCGTCTTGGCAGACTTCTTCCCCGGCCACTCGCAGGCCGCCATTCAAGCTATCGAGGCTGATCGCAAGGAGCGAAGGGCGGATGGCGGATGGCGCGGAGATCGCCGCTGATGCCCCCCGAACCCTTGACGAGCATATTCTAAGCATTGGGGCTTGTCTGCGGCCGGCCCACCGGATGCTGCGCGGGTTTCAACGTGTCGGCGCCCAAACGATAGCTGCCTTGTGGCCAGACATGCAGGCTTCGCGCATCCCCAGTTGGACTGCGGACTGGCTGGAGGTCGCGGCTGGCCGTCTTGAGGCCTGGAAGGGTTCCTCGGCCCGGGCTGGAGCGCGCCGAGCCTTGGAATTCGTCAAGGCGTGGTATCCGGGGCTGGACCTAGACCGGCTGGACACACTCCGGTCAGAGGCCCAGCCGGAGCTGGCAGCCGCGGAAGACGCCCTTGTCAAGCGTGCGGTGGCGATCGCCGAGTACACCGACACCAACATCTTTGTCCCCGAGCGGGCTGAAGACGGCGGGGAGGTACCGCCGAAGTGGTTTGGGATGAACCCAGACTACGGCGAGGACTCGGCTGAGGTGATCGGCTCCAGTGTCGAGGAGGAAGACGAGGCGGAGGACGGAAGCGAGACGGAGGCACCGGAAGACGGAGCGGACGACCAGCCTCAGCTCGACCGCGCCTCCAGCAACGAGCTGTGCCCGCCCGAGCCGACTACCGCCGGAGGTGATCAAGCCGAGACCGCCCAACCGGCCGCCCCAACATCCAACACCGCCGTCTCCTCCGATCCTCCGAACCCGTCTGCCGCCTCCTAGGCTGCCACCTTATCTTTGTTTTACCTGTTTTAGTAGTCTTTGAAGAACTTGTTAATTCGCACAATTCCACCCGCGGGGTGTATTTTGAAATTCTGCTCGAAGATTCGGCCAAGGGCCTTTGTTATGTAAATATTCATCCGACTTCTATCTTTTCTTGCTCATTGCTCTTTTGGCTTTTTCCTTTGCTGCCTTCCCTCAGTTGCCGTCTTTGTCAGTCGGACAGCCGCTCTACGGACTGCTGCTGGATCAAATTCTTGGTCACTTTGGGAAGGCAGGTACTTAGCCGTTTTAGAGTTGTTTAGCAAGTCGGATAGAAGGCGGCAAGCCAACTGTTCAAGAGTCGGTTTGCGAAAAAAGGCTAGAAGCCGGCTTTAATTTATATTTATGCTTTGAGTCCTTAGCCATTTTTCATGTGAACGCCCATTCTTCCTTACTCCTGCCCACCACACAGTCGCTCTGCGAGCTGCGACTTCTGACAGGAGATGGCTTAGGCGCCACACACTACTTGTCCGGCTGCAGGAAGCATTTCATAGCGCAGGGCGGCAAGTCCCCGGGCCGACTAGTCGAACCCGGTGCCAAGCGGCATAACAAAGAGTAATATACTCGAAGACATAATTCTTATCATATAGATAAAAGAGGGCAGTTCCCGAGCTCTTCTCGGGGGGCCCCGAAGTCTTGGTACTTTTAATACAAAAGGTAGCGTGGTACATACTGCTTTTAACTGTAAAATTTTCGGAGGAGATTTGCATTCCATGGCCGCTCTGTCTCTTTGCCGGAGTCGTCCCTCTTGCGTGCTCGGGGCTTCTGAGTGTCGATCAGGTAGTAGGAGTCGTTGCCCAGCACTTTGCTGATGATGAAGGGGCCTTCCCAAGGCGCTGGCAGCTTGTGCTGGCCGGCTGTTCGCTGGATCAGTCGAAGCACAAGGTCGCCCTCTTGGAAAGATCTCGGCCTGACCTTCCTGTTGTAGTATCTGCGCAGGCTCTGCTAGTAGATGCTGGACCGGCTGAGTGCCAACAGCCGGCCCTCTTCCAGCAGATCGATGTCGTCTTGACGTGCTTCTTCTGCTTCTTCCTTGGTGTACATGGTGACTCGCGGGGAATCGAACTCCATGTCCGTTGGGATGACGACTTCAGCACCGTAGATGAGGAAGAAAGGCGTGCAGCCGGTTGACTTGTTTGGAGTCGTGTGCAGACTCCAGAGGACGGCTGGCAACTCATCGAGCCAGCAGCCAGCCGAGCGCTTCAGAGGCTCGACCAGTCGGGGCTTGATCGCGGACAGGATGAGTCCGTTTGCTCGCTCCACCTGGCCGTTTGACTGTGGATGGGCGACGGACGCTAGGTCCAGTCGGATGCCTTGTGTCGCGTAGAAACGGGCCAAGGCGCCTTTGGCAAAATTCGTGCCGTTGTCGGTGATGATGCTGTGTGGTACGCCGTACCAAATTGTGATGTCGGAGATGAAAGTCACGGCAGTCGGTCCATTTAGCTTCTTGATTGGCTTCGCTTCTATCCACTTGGTGAACTTGTCCACCGCGATAAGTAAGTGAGTTAGGCCACCTCGTGCCGTCTTGAATGGTCCCACCATGTCTAGGCCCCAAACTGTGAAGGGCCAGGCAATGGGGATGGTCTTGAGTGCAGAAGCCGGCTGATGCGGCTTGGAGCGGAACTTCTGGCACCCTTTGCATTTTTGAACCAATTCCTTGGCCTCTTCTAAGGCCGTTGGCCAGAAGAAACCGTGTCGGAAGGCTTTGGCGAGAGTGGTCTTGAAGCCGCATGGTGGCCACACTCGCCTTGATGGATGTCTTTGAGAATTGCCTGGCCTTGCTCTGGCTCTACGCAGCGCTGGTAGACACCGGTGACCCTGCGCCTGACCAGCTCTTTGTTGACTATGGTGTAGGCCGCCGCTTGGCGTTGTACTTGCCGAGCTAAGATCTCATCAGTCAGCAGCTCTTTACTCACTAGGTATTTGAGGATGGGCTGGGCCCATGAGGGTGCTGCTATTTCTTCGATTGCCAGAACTGCGACTTGGACGAGGGCGGCTGGGCTGGGAGGCGGCGGGCTGGAGACAGCAACCGCTTGCTGGATTAATGAAGTCCCCGGGCCGACTGGTGCAGCCCTCGGGCCGAGTTCTGGAGTCTTCGGACTGGCTGCCGCAGTCCTCGGGCCGGGTTCTGCAGTCCCTGGGCCGGCTTCGACTGTGGCGGCTTTGGAGCCATCTGCCAAAATCCTCGTACCGTCTGCCGGAGCTCTGGAGTCGGATCCGACTTCTTCGGGAGGAGCCGGCACAAAGATGGAGTCTGATTCTGGTGAAGGCTTGACAGACGGCTTGAGGAGGCGCTGAAGGGCGACGCCGGATGGTATTGCTTGGCGGGTAGAGCCGATTCGTGCCAGGGCATCTGCCTGGTCGTTGTCGTTTCTTGGCACATGGAGGAACTCGCACCCCTCGAAATATCCACTGAGTTGCTGCACAAGAAAACGGTAACTCGCCATGTTTGAATCTTTGGCGTCCCAGTCGCTAGACGACTGCTGGACCACTAAGTCGGAGTCGCCATAACACAGGATCTGATGAATGCCAAGTTCTTTGGCAAGCCGGAGCCCGTGAATGAGCGCCTCATATTTGGCGACGTTGTTGGAGGCGGCGAAGTGGATTTGCAGTGCGTATTTGAGCTTGTCGCCTTTAGGAGAAGTGAGGACAACGCCGGCTCCCAAGCCGGTGCGCATCTTGGAGCCGTCGAAATGCATCCGCCAATGGGTGGAGTCGGGCGTTGGTGGTAGGTACTGGGTCTCGGCCCGGTCGACGAGGAAGTCGGCCAGTGCTTGTGACTTGATGGCGGTGCGGGGCTGGTAGTAGATGGTGTAGGGAGCCAACTCTATGGCCCATTTGGCCACTCGGCCAGAAGCATCTCGGCTTCCGATGATCTTGGCAAGTGGGGCCGTGCAGACCACAGTGATTGGATGCTCTTGAAAGTAAGGCTTCAATTTCTTGGCGGCAAAGTGCACACCATAGCACATCTTCTGGTAGTGGGGGTAGTTCTGATTGGAGGTCGACAGCACTTCGCTCAGGTAATATACCGGTCTCTGGACAGGTAGTGCCTTGCCTTCCTCCTTGCGTTCCACTACAATGACTGTGCTGACTACCCGGCTGGTGGCGGCGATGTACAGGAGCATAGGCTCCTTAGGAGTTGGAGCCTCCAGAACGGGTGGAGTAGTCAACATCTTCTTCAACTGGAGAAAGGCTTCGTCCGCCTTGTGGTTCCACTCGAAAAAGTGGTCTTCTTCATGAGCTGGTATAAGGGGAGAGCTTTCTCGCCCAGTCGACTGATGAATCGGCTGATGGACGCCAAGCAGCCAGTGAACTTTTGCACATCCAGCAGTCGGCTGGGTACCTCCATCCTCTCAATGGCCTTGATCTTTACAGGGTTGCACTCTATGCCGCGTTCAGAGACCAGGAAGCCAAGGAGTTGGCCGGCTGGTACTCCGAAGACGCACTTCTCAGGGTTGAGCTTGATTTGGAATCGGCGCAGGTTCTCAAAGGTCTCCTTGAGGTCTTCCAGCAGTGTTCCATGCTTCTCCGTCTTCACCACTACATCGTCCACGTAAACGTGGGCGTTTCTTCCGAGTTTCTTGAGGAGGCACTTCTGCATGCAACACTGAAAGGTGGCGCCGGCATTCCTCAAGCCGAACGTCATGGTTAGGTACCAGAAGGCTCCAAACGGTGTGATGAAGGCGGTCTTCAGTCTGTCAGCCGGGTTCAGCTTGATCTGGTGATATCCTGAATATGCATCCAAGAAGCTCAACAGCTCGCATCCGGCTGTGGAGTCTATCACCTGAACAATTCTCGGCAAAGCAAACGGGTCCTTGGGGCAAGCCTTGTTGAGGCTTGTGTAGTCAATACACATTCGCCACTGCTTGTTCTTCTTCAATACCAGGACCGGGTTGGCTAGCCACTCTAGAAAGAATACTTCCATAATGAAGCCGACTACTAGGAGTCGGGCTATCTCTTCTCCGACAACTCTTCTCTTTTCTTCTGATAGGCGGCGCAAGGGCTACCTGACTGGCTTCGCATCAGATCGGACATGTAACTTATGCTCGGCGAATTCCGTCGGTACACCTGGCATGTCTTTGGGGGACCATGCAAAGATGTCCCGATTCTCATGGAGGAAATCGACGAGCTTGCCTTCCTATTTGCTGTCGAGGTTTGCGCCTACGACAGCGTACCTCTCTGGGTGCTCCGGATCCAAGGGTATCTTCTTTGTCTCTTTGGCCGGCTTGAACGAACCCTCAGCCTCCGACTCCTTGGGGTTAGGCGACACCTCTAGCTGCTTGCCGGCCATCGCCACAACCCGGTCAAGGAGCCGCTTCTCGGTCGCGATCACCAGGGACTCGGCCAACCGACTACTTTCAGCCGCACAGGCAGACGACTTCCGGTAGTCGCCGGCTATGGTCAGAATCCCCTTGGAACTAGGCATCTTCATCTTGAGGTAGGCGTAGTGGGGGACCGCCATGAACTTGGCCAGGGCGGGTCGGCCAAGTAATGCATGGTATGGGCTCTCAAGATCCACCACCTCAAACCAAACTGACTCTTAGCGGAAGTGATCTTTGTCTCCAAAGAGGACATCAATCAGGATCTTGCCGATTGGTGAGCAGGAAAGGCCAGGAACAATGCCGTGGAACACAGTCCGGCTGTTTTGAAGCTGTCTTTGCTTGATTCCCAACTTCTCCATGGTGTCCTTGTACACGATGTTGATGCTGTTGCCCCCCGTCTATCAGAACTCCTGAGAAACGAGCAGCTCGTCTATCCGTGGCAAAGGTGGCATCCAAGACCAAGCCATAAGAGTCCGGACTCGGCATCACCTCTGGGTGATCAGCTCTGCTCCAGCTGATAGGATTCTCGGACCAGTGCATGAATTCTGGTGTGTCTGATGCTACTGCATTCACCTCTTGCTGCTGCAGTCGCCTGCCGCGTCGATCATCAGCCACGCTGGTAAATACCACGTAGGCTCCGTGCTCTTCGGGCTACTCGTCTTGTACTGCGCTGACTGGCCTGACAGCCGACTGCTGGGGCGAAGGCGGAGGCTGCTGCCCAGCAGGCGGGGGAGGTAGGAGGACGTCTCCTTTGGCGATCTTGGTGAGCCAGTGGCACTTCCGGGTGATGTGGTTCGACAGCTTCGCGCCGCTGTGGAACTTGCAAGGACCATTCAGAGTCTGCTCGTATGAGAAAGCCGGCAACCAGTTGGGCTTGCCGCCTTTCTATCGCTTGGGTGGAGGCTGCCCATCCGGCTGCTGGTCTTTGACTGTCGCCACCTGCCGGCTACTAGAAGCCGGCTGCGGGGCCTTGCGCTTGTGGTCGCTTGGCTGCTGTCGCTGACTGGCATCTCCAGCCAGAGTTCTAGGAGCCCGAGGGGCCACTTTGCCAGTCGCACTAACTTGAATCTCCGCCTTCATGGAGGAGTCGGCCGTGGAATACTTGTCTGCTATGATCAGCAGCTCGTCGAGGGTTTCTGGCTCGTCGCAAAGGAGCTTGTGCTTGAGGAGGGTGCCTTCTCTGCACCCGGCGGTGAAGTACTCGATAGACTGCACCTCGTGCACGCCCTCGCAGGAGTTCCGAAGCTCGGCCCAACGCATGAGGTAGTCGCGAGTCGACTCGTTAGGGCTTGCATGCACAAGGAAAGCTGACGAGGCTTGGGAGGACGCTTGTACGTGCTTGTGAAGTTGCGGACGAATGCATCGGTGAAATCGATCCAGCTGTTGATGCTGCGGGGCTTCAGGCTGTTCAGCCATGTCCGGGCCATGCCCTGGAGCATGAGCGGAACGTATTTTACGGCAACACGCTTGTTGCCGTTCGCTATGTTGACGGCCGTGGAGTAGTCAACCAGCCAGTCCTCTGGCTTCATGGAGCCGGTGTACTTGGGCGTGTCTCTTGGGAGCGTGAACCCTTTGGGAAAGGGCTCGTCTCGAATGCGGGCCCCAAAACAAGGCGGACCCAACTCGTCTTCTTCTTCCAGCGCTAGGGATCGGTGAAGTCGGTCGATTCGGTGGCGGGCGTCGTTTTCTCCAACTCCCTCTCGGCGGCCAAGGCGGTCGCCGAGAGTCGGATGGTTAACAGGCGGCGGGGAGACTCGCCTTCCCTTGCGGGGAGGAGGAGGTGGACAGTCATTCCGTCGTTCCACTGCTCTTGGGCGGCCGTCTTGGTCGTGCTCTATGGTAACGTGAGTCCGACTGCAGCTGACAACCGGATCCTTGTCTTTTCTTCCACGGGCGCCGCCAGTCGGCGTCTGAGACGTCGCGCCTTGGTATCGGCGTGGAGGCAGGTCGTCGTTTTGTCGCCGCGGCGCCTCTGTGCGGTAGCCGCGTCGAGGAGCCGCTGGACTCACTCCGTCATCAGGCGGCGCTCTTCGCCCTCGAAGTTGTCCAGCTCATCCGCCGCCGCCTGGGCGGCTCGAATGTTCTCCGCAGGCATGGCGTATACAGGGCGATTTGCCCCGAATAGGTTGGCGATGGCCACGCCGCGCTGCTGGACCGCGCCTAGGCGGTTGGGCCCAGTTGGGGCTGGCGAGCCACCTACAGCGCGATTCATCTCACGCTAGTAGGCTACTGACAAGCGTCTCATGCTAGCCAACTTCTTCACACCTTCGACGAGCTGAAGGCGGCGCGCCTCCAATGTCTCCGCGTCAGCGTCTTCCAGAATGGGCGCGGTCAGGTCTTGCAGTGCCGCGCCAAGTGGGTCATGCGCTCCTCCGCCGGGAGGCTCGTCATGACCGATGACGAGCACCTCTGTGACGGTGCTTCTGTCGCTCTCCGCGCGAGGGAGCGGCTCATCGTAGACCACCACATTGGTGGGGAACGCGTGGAGCGACGCGGTGTCGGAGTCGACTAGTATCGGGTCGGTGGAGCCTACAGACTCCAAGTCCACAGCAGGCTCGCCGGCGACGTGGAGTTGGTCAAGGAGGCCCGCGAGGAGGCTCTCGGGGCCGCCCGTGCCTGCGTCGGATGCAGGCTCCTCAGAGAGGCGAACCTCGCCGACAAGATCGGCGAGGCAGCTGGCTGCACAGGCGATCTCAGCGCCGTGCAGCGCGTCGGTGCAAACTCCGTCTGGCGTGCCGGGCTGGCTGCGCTCGCCAGGGAGGAAAAGGGTTCCCGTCCAGAGCAGGTCTCTGGATGACGGTGCACCAGGCCCCACGGTGGGCGCCAAATGTCGGGGGTTGGGTGCGACATATGCCAAAGGATGGCTTATCATGGTGGGGGCGAGTAGAACGTCGTCGGTGCCTGGAAACGGGATAAGGCGAAGGCATGCACGCCGGCGAATCTTACCCAGCTTCGGGGCTCTCCGTGGAGATAATACCCCTACTGCTGCTTTGCGGGGTCTCCGCATGATCACTATGGCAAAGTGTGTACACGGTTGCTCCTTGAGCTGTTTCCTGGAGGTAGGAGAAGGCAAGGCTAGCTCTCTCCTTCCTATATGATCTGGTCTAGTGCTAATGGATTCCAACCCTTTGCATGGGTGCCCTGAGGGGTTTATATAGGCCTACCCCCCAGGGGTACAATGGTAATCCGGCTGGACGCGGGCCCAGCCGTCAGTCTCTCTGGCCGCCGTCTTATCCGCCGACTCCTGGGGCTCGCCGACTGGCTCGGTACGGAGCTGACAGGCCGCGTTCGCCGCGGGCGGGTCTTGCCGGCTGTAGATTACTGTAGTCGTGCCTCTAATGACGCGGGCTCGGTCATGGGGTCGTGGCGACAGCTCCACCGTCTGGCGGGCGATCACTGTGGCCACTCCCTGTCGCGTCTGGTTAATGGCGCGTGGGGCCTGTGGGAGGGGCCGGCCGACTCTTGGGGGCCGACTCCCAACTGGGCCGACTTGTGGCGCTCTCGCCGTCTTCCGTATGCCCGTCGACTGGTGGGACCCGTCGTCCCTGGGCCGTACCGGCAGGCCGTCGTGGGCACAGGACTCCGCCCACTGGGGCTGACGTTAGGGCCGGCATGGCAACAGTGTCGCGCCGGGCGGAGATCTCCGCGGGTACGACATACTGTGGCCACGCCTACCCTTGGAAAAGGGTGGGAGTGGACCTTACTATGGCCACTCCCCGTCTCGTCCCTCTTTATGAGGGCATGGGGGTTGTTGTCGTCGCGGGCCGACTCCCCATGTCCGGCTTCTTTGGAAGTCGCCAGTCAGGAGTCGGCTCATCCTGAAGTCCTCCTCGTGACTCGGCCGCGAGTGGGCAGTCGGCTGCCTCGCAGCCGACTCTCAGAAGGCGGCTCTTCGTCCTGGGGTCTTGAGGGGTGAAGCCTGTCCCGATGTCTTGAAAGGTTCTGGGCCTGGGTTAGCCTATCCGTGGCCCATTACTCCGAAAAACAACATGATGCAAACATGGTATGATATGCGGGATGCGGTATGTGATGCATATGCAAGATTTGACAAGGAATGAATGAACCTGGCCTCAACTTGGCAATCCAAGAGTGCCACTGGAAAGGCGAGGTGATTTTGGTTGAAAACGATATAAAGATCACCCGAATCGGATGCACGGTTTGGAAATGGCAAGCAAAACAAATATGGCACCGGTCTGCGATAAACAACAAGTAGCTATCTAAATGTATCAAGATAAATATGCTGCATCACTCAAACATAGCAACAAAATACATGGCAGGGATCCACTCATGATGCTTGACAAAAGATGAACAATGAGCTACAGCTAATTCATCCATTAACAGGTTCAAACAAGCATGGCAAAAGTGCAAATGATAACAGGTTTCAGACTTAGTGAAATTAACACAAGTCTGGAATTTATCATCAGGAAGCAAAATTTAGGGCATATAAACTACATGCTACAGGAACTTAAAATGGCAAAGAAAGGCATGGACTGAAGCTATTCTAAACATATAACAAAAGTCTCTTAGTGACCTTGAGCCAAAAGGGATCAGAAAATACAATTGCAAGCATGTGAACATAGCAAAAACATAAACAGATTCAGACTTAGTGAAAAACTGGAGCATGCAAATCAGTCAACGAGTAGGCATGTTTACAAGCTCGATGCACTCACTACAGAGCATGACATGACAAACTAAGCATACACCCATGAAGAAGACATGGCATAGAAGCTAGACATGGCAAGAACAACAACATAGCATGCACGGATCAATAACAACATCCTCGACAAAATCGCTAAACATGTCAACAATCTGCCAGGAACATTTTATAGCAAAAGTAGAGCTCGATTGACTCAATCTAGGGTGCTCCATAATTGCAAACACAGACATGGATGGATAGAGAACCGCAATATTAACAAAACATCCTTACCGATCATCCTCAAAATAGGCATGGATCACTAGGAAACAATATGAACATAGGGCATAAAAACAATAACAGGACAAAGACTTAGTGAAATTCTAAGTCCCTGAAATCAGCATTGATGAGTAGGCTACTTTGCATGCTTGTGCTAGTCACCACATCGATCAACAAAATACATGGCATACACACCTGTAAAGATGGCATGGCATATAACAAAACACATGTAGAGCTCAAGATCATATCATGCACACATTAATCATGGCAAAAATGACAAAAGGCCATTTGCTGAAACAGATCTGACAAATTCATCATATAGCCCTCTTCCAACAGCATGTCGGGCATCAAGATGAGCTCAAATGAAAATGATGCAATGAGATGAAATGATGTACTCGTCGAGGCGAACATTTTGATATGCTACACGCATGAATCGGAGCTACGGATGCAGAGTTATGACATGTCAAAGTTTGCAAATATTTAGGGTTTCGGGAGGAAAAAGTCAACCCAAGGTGGATCTCAGATCTGGATCCGGCCGGATTTACTGTAGCAGGGGGCGACTCCCGAGGTTCGCCGGAGGTGGAGTCAATGTTCGCCGGAGCTCGGGGGGAGAGGAAGGAGAGGTCGTCGGGGTGCGCCGGCGACGGAGAGGAGGGCGGCGGCGTCGGGGCGGTCGCCGGCGGCAAGGGTGGCGCGGGGCGGTGCCGGAGATGAGGCCGGCCGGAGCGGGCGGCGGTGGCCGTCGTCGACGCCAGCGAGGAACGCGGCGGCCGGCGCGGTGGCTCGGCGACGCGCGGGAGGAGGAGGACGAACTGAGCGACGACGGTGAGGAGATGGGCCACGGGGGCCGGCTCCGGGCTCCCCGGGCCGTGCAGCGGCGGGCGGCGGACGAAGGGCCACGTGGCGCGCGGCTAATGGTGGGCGGCGGTGGCGCAAATTGTCCGGATAGGGACGGACATTGTCCGGCGGCGGAGAGGGATTTTTTTTAGGGTTTGAGACGAGGGGATCCGGGATTTTTGAGGAGAGGTCTATTTATAGAGGTAGAAGGAGCTAGGAAGCTCCAAATGAGGTGCGGTTTGCGGCCAGGCGATCGTGATCGAACGCTCTAGATGATGGAGAGGGTTTATGTGGGTTTTGGGCCAGTTTGGAGGGGTGTTGGGCTGCAACACACACGAGGCCTTTTCGGTCCCTCGGTTAACCGTTGGAGTACCAAACGAAGTCCAAATGGCACGAAACTTGACAGGCGGTCTACCGGTAGTAAACCAAGGCCGCATGACAAGTCTCGGTCCAATCCGAAAACGTTTAACCCCCACACACGAAAAGAGGTAGAAAGGGCCAGCGGAGGACATAGGAGCACCGGAATGCAAAACGGACAACGGGGAAAAATGCTTGGATGCATGAGACGAGCACGTATGCAAATGCAATGCACATGATGACATGATGTGAGATGCATGACAAAGACAACAACACACGGAGGCAAAAACCCGACAATGACGAAATGAAATAACTTAGTGCCAGAAACGGCAAGATTTGGAATACATATAAGGTAAATTACATCCGGGGTGTTACAACACTCCACCACTACGAAAGGATCTCGTCCCGAGATTTAGGACTGGAAAAACTCCGGGTACTCAGAACGGAGGTGATCCTCGCATTCCCAGGTAGCTTCACGGTCGGAATGATGTGACCACTTGACTTTGAGGAATTTGATTGACTTGTTGCGAGTCTTGCGCTCAGTTTTTTCAAGAATAGCAACTGGGTGCTCACGATAAGAAAGGTCTTCTTGGAGATCAATGTATTCGAAGTTGATGGTGCGGTCAGGAGTCTTGAAGCACTTGCGGAGCTGAGAGACATGGAACACGTCGTGCACATTTGCAAAATTGGATGGAAGCTCGAGTTGATAGGCGAGATCGCCTCTCTTGCTGACGATCTTGAAAGGACCCACGTATCTAGGGGCAAGCTTCCCTTTGATACCGAAGTGACGAGTACCTTTCATTGGAGAAACGTGGAGGTAAACATGGTCTCCGATCTCGAAAGCCAAATCACGATGCTTACTATCATAGTAGCTCTTCTGGCGCGATTGCGCTGCTTTGAGGTTATCACGAATGACTTTGCACATATCTTCTGCCTCTGTGATCAAGTCATCTCCAAGAAGTTGACGTTCACCAGTCTCTGACCAGTTAAGAGGAGTACGACACTTCCTGCCATAGAGAATTTCAAATGGGGCCTTGCCCGAACTCGCTTGGAAGCTGTTGTTGTAGGAAAACTTGGCATATGGAAGACAATCTTCCCACTTCATACCGAAATAGATAACGCAAGCCCTGAGCATATCTTCCAGAATCTGATTGACACACTCGACTTGGCCACTAGTTTGGGGATGAAAAGCTGTGCTGAAACGGATGTTGGTGCCCATGGCCTTCTGAAAAGAATCCCAAAACTTGGAGGTGAAGATGCTGCCATGATCTGAAGAGATCAACTGCGGAATGCCGTGCAGAGAGACAATCCGAGAGGTATATAGCTCTGCCAATTGAGCTGCTGTGATGGATTCTTTGATAGGAAGGAAATGAGCCACTTTAGTGAGTTAGTCGATGACAATGAATATAGCATCATTGCCACGCTTGGACTTTGGAAACCTAGTCACGAAGTCCATCTCAATGTGGTCAAACTTCCATTCTGGAATGGCAAGAGGTTGGAGCAGACCAGCTGGTCGTTGGTGTTCTGCCTTCACTCTTCTGCAGACATCACATTCATTCACGAACTGAGCAATCTCGCGCTTCATTTGAGTCCACCAATACGACTTCTTGAGGTCATGGTACATCTTTGTACTTCCAGGGTGGATAGAGAGGAGTGAATTGTGAGCTTCATTCATAATGACTTTACAAAGGTCACCTTTAGGCACAACAATGCGATCCTCGAAGAAGAGAGTATCCTTGTCATCAAGGCGATAGCACTTGTACTTGGGTTGACTCTTGGCAATCCCAATCTTCACCTTCTTCACCATAGCATCAAGAAGTTGAGCCTTGCGAATCTGATCTTCCAAAGTAGGAGAGACTAGAAGGTTGGCGAGGAAACCTTGAGGAACAACTTGCAGATTGAGTTTGCGGAAAGCTTCACAAAGCTCGGGTTGATAAGGCTTGAGAATCAAACTGTTGCAGTAAGTCTTTCTGCTCAATGCGTCAGCAATTACACTGGCCTTGCCTGGAGTATATTCGATACTCGGATTATACTCTTGAATCATTTCGACCCAACGAGTCCTCCTGAGGTTTAGATTAGGCTGAGTGAAGATGTACTTGGGACTCTCGTGGTCAGTGAAGATGTCCACTTTTCTTCCCAATAAGAGATGTCTCCAAGTCAAAAGAGCATGCACAACTGCCGCCAACTCGAGGTCATGAGTGGGGTAATTTTTCTCGTTGGGCTTCAACTGGCGAGAGGTATAAGCCACAACTTTCTTCTCTTGCATCAACACTGCACCAAGACCTTGAAGAGAGGCATCACAGAAGACCTCGAATGGTTTGGATTCATCAGGAGGAGTCAGAACTGGAGCAGTGACTAATTTCTCTTTCAGGGTGTTAAAAGCGATGTCACATTCAGGAGACCAAACGTACTTCACGTGCTTCCGGAGAAGATTGGAAAGAGGCTTCGCGATCTTTGAGAAGTTCTCAACGAACCTTCGACAATAGCTTGCGAGACCAAGGAAGCTGCGGAGTTGCTTCACGTTCTGAGGTGGTTCCCAATTCACAATTGCAGACACCTTCTCAGGATTCACCGCTATGCCCTTGGCAGAGATGATATGCCCAAGGTAGAGAACCTCATCGAACCAAAACTCACACTTTGAAAACTTGGTGTAGAACTGATGTTCTCTGAGCTTATCCAGCACCAAACGCAAGTGCTTGGCATGATCTTCCTTGTTCTTGGAAAAGACCAAAATGTCATCGAGGTAGACCAAGACGAAGTCATTTGTGTAGAGGTTGAAGATGAAGTTCATCATGCGAGAGAATGTCAGAGGAGCATTGACGAGGCCAAAAGACATGACAGTGTACTCATATGAACCATAGCTTGTTCTGAATGCTGTCTTGGGGATATCTTGCTCACGAATTCGAATCTGATGATAGCCCATACGGAGATCAAGCTTGGAGAATACTTGAGCACCTTTGAGTTGTTCAAACAGCTCATTGATGTTGGGAAGTGGGTACTTGTTCTTTATAGTCTTCTTGTTCAATGGATGGTAGTCAACACAAAGTCGATCCGTTCCATCCTTCTTCTTCACAAAAAGAACTACACAACCCCACGGAGAAGCACTAGGTCGGATGAGACCCATTCGCTCTTGAATATCGAGTTGCTTCTTCAGCTCCTTCAACTCTTCAGGTCCAAGCTTGTAAGGATGTTTGCAAACAGGTTCCGTGCTAGGCTCAAGATCGATGACAAATTCAACTGGCCGGTGCGAAGGCATTCCTGGAAGCTCTTCTGGAAAGACATCTTGATATTCGCAAACGACTGAAATTTGAGAGATGGCATCCAGCTCACCCTTCTCATTGAGAGAAAATAGACGGATTGTATTATCCCGAGCAGCAAAGACAATTACATCCTCAGACGAATGAGTCAATTGAATCTGCCTGGCTGCACAATCAAGCTGAGCCTTGTGCTTAGAAAGCCAGTCCATTCCAAGAATAAGATCAATATCCGAGTTACCAAGGACCATTGGAGAAGCCAGAAACTTGAAATCAGCCATCATGATAGAAATATCTGGAACCATCATGCTAGAACTCAGACATGAAAGAATGCGATGCACCAGAGTCAAAAAGAACTCTTGCAGGAATATCGTTAACAGGAAGGTTACCCATGATGACATCTCACGAGTCCTCTGCCTGAGCTGCATTCATCAAGTTGACCTTGGCGTGCTTGGGGTTATGCTTGACCACAACTATACTTGCTGATCTCACAGGAGGAGGAGGAGGGAGACGTCTCTGATTGAAGCATTTGTTGGCATAGTGACCCTTCTGTTGGCACTTGTTGCACGTGACCTCCGAGAGCGGACGGTGATACGGAGCACTTGATCTTGGAGCTTGAGACGAAGTCTTGTTCTGAAAGCCAAGGTTGGGTGGGTGGGAAGATCCACTGCCACCTTTGCTCTTCTGCTGATAAGGCTGACGGAACGGAGGAGGAGGAAGCCAATAGTTTTGCTGCTTAGCCACTTGAGTTGAGGAAGAAGGAGTTGCATATCTGACTCGCTTCTTGGAAGCATCACACTTCAGTTGAGCAGTCTCTTGCTTCATTGCCATGTTGCAAAACTCATCGTACTTCTTGGGCTCAAAAAGGACGAGAGCTAGCTGGAGTTCTTCTCTGAGACCACCCCTGAACTGGTATATCACGCTCTTCTCGTCAGGGACGTCTTGCTTAGCAAAACGAGCGAGCTTCTGGAACATGATGTTGTACTGGTAAACAGACATAGTGCCTTGCTTTAGGTTGCGGAATTCCTCATGCTTGCTTTCAACCACACTCTGAGGAATATGATGAGCTTTGAAGTCTTGACGGAATTCATCCCAGGTAATCACACGGCCTCCTCTGGAATCTTTGTACTGTTGAAACCATTCTGCAGCTTGGTCTTTGAGTTGGAAGGAGGCAAACTTTACAAAGTCCTCAGGCCTGACATTACTGCACTCGAAATGCTTGCATATGTCCACGAGCCAATCATCAACATCTGTTGCCTCAACACAATTGCTGAAGGTCTTTGGCTGGTTAGCAAGGAACTGGTTGAGTGTAGCAAACTGATTCTGATTGTTACCATGGCCCTGGTTCCCTTGGTTGTGCTCTTGAAGAAGTTGCATGATCAGCTGCGTGTTTGCATTGGTAGCGGCCATCACAGCTTGCCATGCCTCCAGAGGTGGAGATGGTGGTGGCAGATCAGGATTCGGAGTCGTGCGCGTTGGAGGAGCCATCCTGAAGAGGTTGACATCCGTTAGCAACTTGGCAGACAAATATTGAAGCTGAATCAAATGGGTTGAAATTGCAACATAAAGTCTTCACATCCGAACCAAATGAACGAATGCATTCCAATTGAAATGGTCACATATCCATAAGTTGAGAAGCCACTTAGAATTGAGGTATAAGAATAAAACCAACAAGGTATGAACAAGAATGAATACTTGGTGAGGATTACCCAATCCCAAACCAAATATCCATGGAAGAAGAACTAGTGCTACAAGAATTCCCACCTATGAAACTCCCGAACCTTTCCGGTTATGCAATCAGGTGTTGGGGATACAGGGGAAACATAATATCTCACCCAAATCTAGCAAATCCTACATCCAGCTGTATCCATCCTTCAACACATAACCGAGAAACCTTCGGAAATCATCTACCTCAACCTTCGAAAAGCATCCGTTATACAAGTTATGGCAATACTCCCGAACTCCCGCCCTAGTACTGGGTGGCATCGAGGTTATCTCACCAACAACTGCATAAAAGAGATTTTCGATGTCGGTGAAACTCAGGTATTCCAAAATCTCAACGATAAAATTGTGACGACAACACCTCGGAGCTCAACTCCCCGGGACACTGCCACAACCCCTAAATGACAGGAGGCACCAAGAACAATTTTCTCGTCACAAATCGATCGGAACGATTCCAAGATACCCGCGTGATCCTAATTTTTTTTTGTGAAATTTGAGAAGAGAAGAGTCAAAACTCTACGTCAGGATGCCTCACCAGAGCGATGAAGGGACTGGGGAGTAAAAAGAATTCCTAACTCTCCGATATATAATTCCTAAATGACTCAAAACATTTTTCTAGACTCAACAACGCCAACGATTCGATCAAGCAGGGGGGCTCCTAAGGTCGGGGAAGGCTCTGATTACCAACTTGTAACACCCTCGATGCGGCTATATCTCCTACGTGTCGAAGCACGACTTAGAGGCATAACCGCATTGAAAGCAATGTCGCAAGTAAGGTAATCTTCACAACAACCCATGTAAATAAATAAAAGGGGAAAAGATACATAGTTGACTTACACTCGCCACGTCACACAAATACATGAATAACATTACAATCATCCAATGCACTCATGGTCCGACTACGATACCAAAATAAAGATCAACCCCCACATGCGACAAAGTCCCCGATCACCCCAACTGGGCACCACTACTGATCATCTGGGAAAGACACGTAGTAATGACGAGAGTCTTCATCGAACTCCCACTTGAGCTCAAGCGCATCGTCTGGAGCGGTATCATCGGTCCCCGCATCTAGTTTTGGAAGTAAACTGTGAGTCACGGGGACTCAGCAATCTCACACCCTCGCGATCAAGACTATTTAAGCTTACAGGTAAAGTAAGGTATGATGTGGAGCTACACCAAGCGACTAGCATATATGGTGGCTAACATACGCAAAAGAGAGCGAGAAGAGGAGGCAAAGCACGGACGAACAACTACGATCAAGAAGTGATCCTAGAACAACCTACGTCAAGCATTACTCCAACACCGTGTTCACTTCCCGAACTCCGCCGAGAAGAGACCATCACGGTAACACACGCGGTTGATTCATTTTAATTAAGTTAAGTTTCATGTTATCTACAACCGGACATTAACAAATTCCCATCTGCCCATAACCGCGGGCACGACTTTCGAAAGTTCAAATCCCTGCAGGGGAGTCCCAACTTAGCCCATCACAAGCTCTCACGGTCAACAAAGGATATTCCTTCTCCCAAGACAATCCGATCAGACTCGGCATCCCGGTTACAAGACATCCTCGACAATGGTAAAACAAGTCCAGCAACACCGCCTGAATGTGCCGACAAATCCTGATAGGAGCTGCACATATCTCGGTCTTAGGGCACACTCAGATGATACTAGCTACGAGTAAAACCAACCCTCAAGTTTCCCTGAGGTGGCCCCGCAGGCAGCTCAGTCGGACCAACACTCAGAGGAGCACTAGCCCAGGGGGGTTTAAATAAAGATGACCCTTGGGCTCTGGAAACCCAAGGGAAAAAGAGGCTAGGTGGAAAATGGTAAAACCAAGGTTGGGCATTGCTGGAGGAGTTTTATTCAAGGCGAACTGTCAAGGGGTTCCCATTATAACCCAACCGTGTAAGGAATGCAAAATCCGGGAACATAACATCGATATGACGGAAACTAGGGCGGCAAGAGTGGAACAAAACACCAGGCATAAGGCCAAGCCTTCCACCCTTTACCAAGTATATAGGTGCATTAATATAAACAAGATAATATTGTGATATCCCAACAATAAACAATGTTCCAACAAGGAACGATCTCCGATCTTCACCTGCAACTAGCAACGCTATAAGAGGGGCCGAGCAAAGCGGTAACATAGCCAAACAACGGTTTGCTAGGACATGGTGGGTTAGAGGTTTGACATGGAAATATGGGAGGCATGATAAGCAAGTGGTAGGTATCATAGCATAGGCATAGCAAAAGAGCGAGCACTAGCAAGCAAAGATAGAAGTGATTTCGAGGGTATGGTCATCTTGCCTGCAAAGTTGTCAGAGTTGCCTAGATCCTCGTAGGCAAACTCAACGGGATCCTTGTTCACGAACTCGTCTCCCTGCTCTACCCAAACAAGAACAACAAGCAAACGGAACACAATCAACCACGTGCAATGCTCAAACAACATGATGCAAACATGGTATGATATGCGGGATGCGGTATGTGATGCATATGCAAGATTTGACAAGGAATGAATGAACCTGGCCTCAACTTGGAAATCCAATAGTTCCACTAGAAAGGTGAGGTGATTTAGGTTGAAAACGATATAAAGATCACCCGAATCGGATGCACGGTTTGGAAATGGCAAGCAAAACAAATATGGCACCGGTCTGCGATAAACAGCAAGTAGCCATCTAAATGCATCAATATAAATATGCTACAGCACTCAAACATAGCAACAAAATACATGGCAGGGATCCACTCATGATGCTTGACAAAAGATGAACAATGAGCTACAGCTAATTCATCCATTAACAGGTTCAAACAAGCATGGCAAAAGTGCAAATGATAACAGGTTTCAGACTTAGTGAAATTAAGACAAGTCTGGAATTTATCATCAGGAAGCAAACTTTAGGGCATGGAAACTACATGCTACAGGAACTTAACATGGCAAAGCAAGGGATGGCATGAAGCTACTCTAAACATATAACAAAAGTCCCTTAGTGACCTTGAGCCAAAAGTGATCAGAAAATACAATTGCAAGCATGTAAACATAGCAAAAACATAAACAGATTCGGACTTAGTGAAAAACTGGAGCATGCAAATCAGTCAACGAGTAGGCATTTTTTACGAGCTCGATGCACTCACTACAGAGCATGGCATGACAAAATAAGCATAAACCCATGAAGAAGACATGGCATAGAAGCTATACATGGCAAGAATAACAACATAGCATGCACGAATCAATAACAACGTCCTCGGCAAAATCGCTAAACATGTCAACAATCTGCTAGGAACATTTTATAGCAAAAGTAGAGCTCGATTGACTCAATCTAGGGTGCTCCATAATTGCAAACAATGACATGGATGGATAGAGCACCACAATATTAACAAAACATCCTTACTGATCATCCTCAAAAGAGGCACGGATCACCAGGAAACAACATGAACATATGGCATAAAAACAATAACAGGACAAAGACTTAGTGAAATTCTAAGTCCCTGAAATCAGCATCGATGAGTAGGCTACTTTGCATGCTTGTGCTAGTCACCACATCGATCATAAAAATACATGGCATACACCCCTGTAAAGATGGCATGGCATATAACAAAACACATGTAGAGCTCAAGATCATATCATGCACACATTAATCATGGCAAAAATGACAAAAGGCCATTTGCTCAAACAGATCTGACAAATTCATCACATAGCCCTCTTCCAACAGCATTTCGGGCGTCAAGATGAGCTTAAATGTAAATGATGCAATGAGATGAAATGATGTACTCGTCAAGGCGATCATTTTGATATGCTACATGCACGAATCGGAGCTACGGATGCAGAGTTATGACATGTCAAAGTTTGCAAATATTTAGGGTTTTGGGAGGAAAAAGTCAACCCGAGGTGGATCTCAGATCTGGATCTGGCCGGAGTTACTGTAGCAGGGCGCAACTCCCGAGGTTCGCCAAAGGTGGAGTCACTGTTCGCCGGAGCTCGGGGGGAGAGGAAGGAGAGGTCGCCGGGGTGCGCCGACGTTGGAGAGGAGGGCGGCGGCGTCGGGCTCGGTCGCCGGCGGCAAGGGCGGCACGGGGCGGTGCCGGAGATGAGGCCGGCCGGAGCGGGCGGCGGTGGCCGTCGTTGACGCCGGTGAGGGACGCGACGGCCGGCGCGGTGGCTCGGCGACGCGCGGGAGGAGGAGGACGAACTGGGCGGCGGTGGTGAGGAGATGGGCCGCGGGGGCCGGCTCCGGGCTCCCCGGGCCGCGCGGCGGCGGGCGGCGGACGAAGGGCCACGTGGCGCGCGGCTAATGGTGGGCGGCGGCGGTGCAAATTGTCCGGATAGGGACGGACATTGTCCGGCAGCGGAGAGGGATTTTTTTTTTAGGGTTTGAGACGAGGGGATCCGGGATTTTTGAGGAGGGGTCTATTTATAGAGGTAGAAGGAGCTAGGAAGCTCCAAATGAGGTGCGGTTTGCGGCCAGGCGATCGTGATCGAACTCTCTAGATGATGGAGAGGGTTTAGGTGGGTTTTGGGCCAGTTTGGAGGGGTGTTGGGCTGGAACACACACGAGGCCTTTTCGGTCCCTCGGTTAACCGTTGGAGTATCAAACGAAGTCCAAATGGCACAAAACTTGACAGGCGGTCTACCGGTAGTAAACCAAGGCTGCATGACAAGTCTCGGTCCAATCCAAAAATGTTTAACCCCCACACACGAAAAGAGGTAGAAAGGGCCACCAGAGGACATAGGAGCACCGGAATGCAAAACGGACAACGGGGAAAATGCTCGGATGCATGAGACGAGCACGTATGCAAATGCAATGCACATGATGACATGATGTAAGATGCATGACAAAGACAACAACACTCGGAGGAAAAAACCCGACAACGACGAAATGAAATAACTTAGTGCCAGAAACGGCAAGAGTTGGAATACATATAAGGTAAATTACATCCGGGGTGTTACAGGCTTCCCCCAAGCCGGTGCCCGAGGAAAGTTTTGCTTGAGTATCTCTTGATCTTCCCAGGTGGCCATGGATTTAGGCGAACGGCTCCACTTGACCAGAACTTGAGTGATCGACTTGTTTCCTCGCTGAACCAAACGTCGATCCATGATACAAGCAGGGACCTGCAACTATGCATTGGGAGAGGGCAACATGGGAAGTACCTATTTATCAGTCTTGATATGTCGTTTGAGTAGCGAGACATGAAAAACCGGGTGGACGCGACAGTTGTCACCCAGGGCTAGCTTGTATGCCACTGCGCCAATTCTCTCAGTGATTGGGAATGGCCCAAAATACTTGAATGCCAGTTTATGATTCGCTCGCGGAGAAACGGAGGATTGGATATATGGCTACATTTTTAGGAAAATAGTGTCTCCCACTTCAAACATTCTCTTAGTGCAATGTTTGTCAGCTTGAGACTTCATCCGCTGTTGAGCTTGCAACAACTGTTGTTTAACTGATTCCATCACCACCTGTCTGTCTTCCAACCACATATGAACATCAGAGCTAGTAATTGCATCCGTAGGAGAGATACCAAAGTAGCGAGGAGCATGTCTATACACCACTTCAAATGGAGAGTGTCCTGTAGACGAGTGCCAGTTGGAATTGTACCATAGCTCACAAAGTGGAAGCCACTGCGACCAGGGGTGGGGATGAGCGCTGATAAAACAATGAAGATACCCTTCCACTTGTTGATTGGCGCGCTCTATTTGCCCATATGTCTGAGGATGTTGGCCTAAACTCATCCGAAGTTTAATCCATGTTTTGTTGCATAATTCCTTCCAAAATGAGCTAGTGAAAATCGGATCTCGGTCTGACACCAATGACAATGACAAACCATGAAGGCAATAGACACGATCCAGAAAGGCTTCTGCTACTGTGCTGGCAGCGTAAGGGTGTTTCAGTGCAATAAAGTGACCATACTTGGACAATTTGTCAATGACCACTAACACGTAGTTGAACTGGCGGGAAGGAGGCAGTCCTTCAATGAAATCCATGGTCATCATCTCCCATGGTTTAGAGGGTATTGGCAATGGCTGCAGCAATCCAGGATATGGTACTCGCTCTGGTTTGGCCAGTTGTCAAGTTTCACACTGTTGCAGCACAGCCTTGATCATGTTTTTCCAATAGAACAGTTGGTAGATTCTTCTGAAAGTCACTGGAAAACCAGAATGGCCACCAGCTGACCTAGCATGTAAGTTGCTAATGATCTTATGTTGCAATTGTTCATCTAGACCAATCCAAATCTTCTTCTTATACCTTAGAAGCCCATCATGCAGTGTGAATTTTGGATCAGCACCAGGGTCAACAGCCAGTTTCTGCAGTATCGCCTAAGTGGCCGTGTCAGAGGAATAGCTTTGTATAATTTCCTGCATCCATGCTAGCTGAACAGAAGACAAAATGTAGCACTCATTTGCTGAATGGGGTCGAAGAGAGAGAGCATCTGCAGCTCGATTATCAGCCCCCTTTCTGTACACAATTTTGTAGTCCAACCCCATTAGCTTGGTGAGCGCCTTTTGCTGCCAGGTTGTATGTAATTGTTGCTCCGTTAGACTGACCAAGGCTCTCTGATCAGTAATTATCTGAAATTCTAGAAGTTGCAAGTAGGAGCGCCACTGCTCTAGAGCTAGCAAGATGGCCAAGAATTCCCTTTCATACAACGAAAGAGTTTGATTGCGTGGCCCCAAAGCTCTGCTAACAAAGGCAAGAGGGTGTCTGTCTTGCATTAAAACTGCTCCGATTCCATAGTCACTAGCATCTGTTTCGATGGTAAATGCTTTTTGGAAATTTGGTAAGGCCAGTACTAGGGCACTTACTAAAGCATCTTTGAGAGTTTGGAAGGCTGTTTGCTCAATGCTAGTCCACACAAATATGTTACCCTTGCGCACAAGATTGGTTAAGGGCTTTGCAATCACACCAAAATGACGAATGAATTTTTTGTAATATCCTGCTATCCCATGGAAGCTTCTAACTTCTTTCACAGAAACAGGAGTTGGCCACTGTTCAATAGTGCTGATCTTCTCTGGATCTGTGGAGACACCATCCTTGGTAATGATGTGCCCAAGGTACAGTAATTTTTGAGAGGTAAACTCACATTTGGACATATTGACATACCACTGATCTCTCCTTAAGACTTGCAATACCCTTCTGACATGTTGCATATGTTGTTTCATTGTCTTGCTGAAAACTAGAATATCATCAAAAAATACCAGCACAAAATGCCTTAACATCGCCGGTTCTTGTGACAGTGTTACATTCATTGCTCCTTGTAACGCCCCGTATGTAACTTGCCATATTTGTATTCCAACTCTTTCCATTTTCGGCTCTAAGTTATGATATTCCCTCGTGGTTGGGTTTTGTCTTCGTTTTGCATTTTGCCCATGTCATGCATTTCATATCATGTCATCATGTGCATCGCATTTGCATACGTGTTCGTCCCATGCATCCGAGCATTTTCCCCGTTGTCCGTTTTGCATTCTGGCACTCCAATGTCCTCCGGCATCCCCTTTTGCCTCTTTCCGTGTGCGGGTGTTAAACTTTCTCGGATTGGACCGAGATTTGCCAAGCGGCCTTGGTACACTACCGGTAGACCGCCTGTCAAGTTTCGTGCCATTTGGAGTCCGTTCGATACTCCAACGGTTAACCGAGGAACCGTAAAGGCCTCGTGTGTGTTGCAGCCCAACACACCTCCAAAGTGGCCCAAAACCCATCCAAACTCCCTCCATCCTCTCGGCCGTTCGATCACGATCGCGTGGCCGAAAACCGTACCTCATTTGGACTCTCCTAGCTCCCAGAATCTATAAATAGGTGCTCCCCTTCGAAATTCGCGGTCCCGAAACCCTAGACCTAGTCCCTCTCCGTGCCGGACACGTCCGGACGGAGCCGGACGCGTCCGCCACCGTGCTCGTCCAACCAGAGGCCGCCACCTGGCCCGGCTACTGCCCGCTGCCGCCGGCCCGCTCGGGCCCGAGGCCGGCCCCCGCAGCCCGGTCGCCGCCGTCTCCTCGCCCGCCGCTCGACGCTGGCGCGCCGTCCCGCCTCCTCGCCGCCTCCGGTTGGATCCGGCGCTGATGAAGCTACGTACCTAGGGTAGGGTCATAGACCTGACCTAGACATCCTCCCTTAGGACAAAACCCTAAAGCTAGGATCATCCAAAGGGTACCATCATCCACTCGACCAGAGACATTCCACTCGGAAGAATCAATGTCACTCGACCGTCGCAGAAGTCACTCGACGGACAGAAGAGCTAAAGCCACTCTGCATGAGCAACGGTCGAGCATTTACTTATAGGCTTAATTATCATTTATAACACTTTAGTGCGGGTGTTACCAGTAACGTTCTCTCTTCAATGTACCTTAAACCCTCTGTGACGTGGGCTGGCCGGGGTCCTGGCGCACTCTATATAAGCCACCCCCTCCACAGGCACAAGGGTTCGCACCCCCTGTAACTCACACGCATATAATCCAGTCGACCGCCTCTGGGCTCTGAGAAGTAGGGTTGTTACTTCCTCCGAGAAGGGCCTGAACTCGTAAAACTCGCGTGTAAAACTCCTCCATAGCTAGGATCTTGCCTCTACACTCCTACCCTCCATTCTACTGTCAGACTTAGAACCATGACAGTTGGCACCCACCGTGGGGCAGGTGTCTTAGCGACTTGTTGGAGAAGTTGCGATTTTTCCGATCCCCATCAACATGGTTTCGAGCGGAGGTTTGGCCGAGGGCCGCAAGATCCGTCTCGGTGCGCTCGTATTCGTCGCCGACGACTCCGCTTGGCTCCAAGAAGTGCCACTTGATGTCAAGGCTCTCCCCGTCCGCGGGGCAACGCACTTTCGCGCGTGCGTTCATGGTGTCCTCCTATGGCAGTCGTCGACTTAGTATCGGTCGGCTCCTGTACTGACCTCTTTCCCTGCAGCCCGCCGGAGCAAGCGTTCCGGTCGATCGAGGCTTCACCGGTGGGTGAGGCATGCGGTGGCTCGCCAGTCGGCCACCCCCCAAGTCACGGCAATCGAGCCCGATGAAACTCTCTACGGCCTGTTCGACCTTTCGACTGGCTCTGTAGAGACTGCATCCGAGTGCGACAGCAGCGACCCTGCAGCGGAAGTTTTGATGTTCAATGGACCACACAGTCCTCCTGGCTTCACTCGTGAAGACGGACGCGACAGGGGCGGCGATCCGTCGCCTGTTCATGAAGAGTACCGCCCCGAACCCCTCTCTTCGTAGCGAAGGGAAGAATTTCTCCGCCGGAACATGGATGCGCTTCACACTCTTATCGTTGGAGAAACCCCTGAGGCTCAGGCCTTGGAGGAGGCACGCCTAGCCAACTTGGCTGATCGCACTCGACTGGAGAACCTCCAGCGCGCACTCGACGACCGTGCTCGGCAGCATATCCCCGAGTCAAGTCGACGCCAACTTTTTCCGCCTCCGACTCAGGTATACCGAACTCTGTAGGATCTAGAAGTAGATGTGTCTAGAGGGGGGTGATTAATCACTTAGTGCTAAAGTTGCAATTTTTAAGCTTTTTCGGTTTAAATGGAGTTTAGGCACAATTTCAACACACACAATACATATCAAGCAAGCATGCAAAGAGTATATGATCAGCGGAATGTAAAGCATGCAACTTGCAAGAATGTAAAGAGAAGGGTTTGGAGAAATCAAATGCAATTTGAGACACGGATGTTTTTCCCGTGGTTCGGATAGGTGGTGCTATCCTACATCCACGTTGATGGAGACATCAACCCACGAAGGGTAACGGTTGCGCGAGTCCACACAGGGCTCCACCCAAGGGTAACGGTTGCGCGAGTCCACACAGGGCTCCACCCATGAAGGGTCCACGAAGAAGCAACCACCCACAAAGGGTCCACGAAGAAGCAACCTTGTCTATCCCACCATGGCCATCGCCCACACAGGACTTGCCTTACTAGCGGTGGATCTTCACGAAGTAGGCGATCTCCTTGCCCTTACAAACTCCTTGGTTCAACTCCACAATCTTGTCGGAGGCTCCCAAGTGACACCTAGCCAATCTAGGAGACACCACTCTCCAATAAGTAACAAATGGTGTGTAGGTAATGAACTCCTTGCTCTTGTGCTTCAAATGATAGTCTCCCCAACACTCAACTCTCTCTCATAGGATTTGGATTTGGTGGAAAGAAGGTTTGAGTGGAAAGCAACTTGGGAAGGCTAGAGATCAAGATTCATATGGTAGGAATGGAATATCTTGGTCTCAACACATGAGTAGGTGGTTCTCTCTCAGAACATATGAGTTGGAATGGTGTGTGCGTTCTGATAGCTCTCTCATCGAATGAGAAGGAGGTGGAGGGGTATATATAGCCTCCACACAAAATCCAACCGTTACACAGTTTTCCAATCTCGATGGGACCGAATCAACAAACTCGGTCGGACCGAAAATGTAAACCTAGTGACCGTTAGTGATTTCGGTGGGACCGACTGGATCAACTCGGTGGGACCGATGTGCTAGGGTTAGGGTAAATCCAAAAATCGGTTTGACCGATTACTCAAACTCGGTGGGACCGATTTGGGTAATAAGTGAAACTGAGATTTGGTCAAGCAAACTCGGTGGGACCGATTGCATATCTCGGTGGGACCGAGAATATTGCAATGGGTAACAGAGAGTTTGCAAGCCCATCTCGGTGAGACCGAGATCCCATCGGTGAGACCGAACTGATTAGGGTTTGGCAGTGGCTTATGACAAGTGAAACTCGGTGGCGCCGGATAGGAAGAATCGGTAGGACCGAGTTTGGCTTAGGGTTTAGGTCATATGTGGATATGGGAAAGTAGTTGAGGATTTTGGAGCATATCATTAAGCACATGAAGCAAGAGGCTCATTAAGCAACACCTCATCCCTCCTTGATAGTATTGTCTTTTCCTAAAGACTCAATGTGATCTTGGATCACTAAAATATAAAATGAAGAGTCTTGAGCTTGAAGCTTTAGGCAATCCCTTGTCCTTAGCATCTTGAAGGAGTTCCCACAATCTTTAGTTCATTCCACTCCATTGTTGAACTTATCTGAAACATGCTAGATCGAAATGTTAGTCCAACAAGAGATATGTTGTCATCAATTATCAAAACGACCTAGGGAGCACTTGTGCTTTCAAGGGACTGGGAGGAATTTGTCGCCTCCAGGCCGACTTTTGATGCACGCGGGTTGGTGCCGCCGACGCTTCCGGGAGTCCCTACGACGCAGAAATCGGTGGAGATGTCTTCTGGTGAGTCCCGCGGAGAGGGAGAAGAGGAGGTGGACTCAGAAAAGACCCTGGAAGAGGTGGGGGAGACTTCCCCCCCGAGCAAGGGCAAGATTCTCTGCGCCCTTCGAGATGATGCCGAGGCCGACGCCTTCCAAGGGGAGAGGGAGCAACCCCTCATGTCGGCGAAGGGTAGGTCATCGCTGGTAGCCCGTGGTGCCGCCTCCGCCCTGGCACGTCCTGGGGCTGGCTCCGGCTATGCCTCTGCTCTGTCTGGCGCCGCCGGAGCCCGAACGCCTGCTCCTCAGGTCCCGAAGTTGTCTGGCTTCAAGCTTCCCAAGCGGTCAGTGGAATACATCGTAGTGGATCGGTAAGTGTCTTAAGCTTCGCCTTGTCCTTGTTTGTACTCGTCGTTTCCTGATACTCGCCCTTGGTTGACCAAGCCGACATCTTCGGCGAAGAGGAGGAAGGAAGATGCAGCGGCCATGCCTCCTGGGGAGAAAGGAGGCAACAGCGCCCGCATCTCCCCGGCCCGATCGTCCTCGTGAGGCCAAGAGGAGAATCGCCGCGTGGAATCAGCCCACATGGCCCCACTGGCTCCGGAGGTGCCGGTACTTGGCGCGGCTGACGAGGTCCCAGCTACTACGGAACCCGCGGTCTCCCAAGCCCTGGTGACGATGTTGCTTCTCCCACTATTGTACCTCCACTCCCTGGTTCTTCTGCTCCTGCTGCCATCTTGGAACGCGCCCTTTCGGAGATGACCCAGCTGCAGGCGGATCTCCTGAGCGCGGACCCGCGCCGGGTGGCCGGGCGTCTGGAGTTGGCTTCTAGCTGGCTTCACTCTGACCTGGCAGTTCGTGCGGCGCCGGGCCAGGCTGCTGCGGCTTCGGAGAAGGAGAAGCAAGGAGCCGCCAGTGCTGCAGCCGACCATGAGGCGGCGCTAAAAGACGCCAAGGCCGCCCGTGACCACTGCCAAGTCCTGGAGGGCGAGCTGCTGAGCCTGCGTGACAAGCACGCCAAAGAGGTGCGCTGCCGCCAAGCGAAGGAGGAGGAGATGAAGGCCCGGGAGGAAGCTATCAAGAACCGTGATGCTGAGTTGGCGGAGCTAGGGAAGAAGCAGGCCGCCGAGCGCAACCGGTTGGAAGAGTTGGAGTGGAAGATGGGGACGAGGGAGGCTGATCTTGACGCCAAGGCGCGAGTCCTGGCCGAAGACCGCGTGGCCTTTGCCGATCTCGAGAAGAGATCTCGCAAGGCGCTGAAGACGCTCGATGAGCACGGCCTGAAAAAGCCTCTGGACACCGACGAGGACGGCCCTGCCCAGCTGCTTCCTCTCGTGGTGAAGGCGCTTGAGTACGTCGTTGATGGTCTCGGCCCCATGGCGGAGGCAGAAGCTCGCGTCCTGTCTTCAGCCGCGCTGACTCGCGTCTTTAGCCACCTGCACCTTTGCGACCCCAATGCTTGTCTTGACGAACTGCTGGAGCCCGTAGCTGAAGATCAGTACGAGGCGGCTGTCGCAGCCGTGCAAGATCAGGTGGGGGCCTTGCTGAGGAGGTTCCGTGGCTTTGTCTCTGCTCCTCTGTCCGGCAACGTCGACCTTGCAGCTGGTGGTGAAGGTGAAGACAAATTTGCTCATGGGGGCACGCCTTCCGCAGGCGACGGCGATGTCTAGAGGTGACCTGCAGGCATTCTTCCTGTTCCGTTCCTGCGACATTTATCAGGCCTCATGGAGGCGTTTAGACTTTTCATTTGGTATTGTGAGGACAATATGCTTGTAATATTTGCTTCAATATTTTGCAATTTCCTTCCTATTTGCTTTGCGTTCTGCGTCAGCAGAGCCCGGCCCCGCGCATACCTCAACCGCCATTGGACCGACCGGAGACCAGGACGGACCAAGGAGTGAGGGGCTACGTGACCAGTTAGGCTCCAGAGTCACGATGCTCAGGAGTCCCCCTTGATGCGCAAACAACATATAGGGAGAGCTCGTGGGGATAGATTAATGTACTACGTCGGCAGAGCCCGGCCCCGCGCATACGTCAACCGCCATTGGGCCGACCAGATACCAGGACGGACCAAGGAGTGAGGGGCTATGTGACCATTTAGGCTCCTGAGTCGCGATGCTCAGGAGTCCCCCTTGACGTGCAAACAATTTCCATACCTGCCCTCGCCGAGGCCTCGGGAGGGGAGCGCGATGCCCAGGTCCGGGGGACCTAGTTGGGTGGCGTGCGCTTGGGCGTGACCCCAGCGCAGCCCCCGTGCCCAGCCCCCATGCGCGGCTCTCTCGAGGGGAGGCATTGCGGTAAGGCTGGGCGCTGAGCTCTGGGCTCCCTGAGGTTGGCACGACTGTGGGGTCGCCCTCAGTTGTTTATCACCAGTGCGGAGCATAGTGCTTCCGCTTGTGCACGGGCATAGCCGCTCCTCGGCAGTGTCGACAGCCAGCGCGGAGCATGGTGCTTCCACTTGGGCGTGGGATGGGGCCCCCCCTCCGGGAGGAGCCCCCGGGGCGTATACAGCCTCGCCCTGACACGTGGCTTGCACGGTAGGGCCGCGAGGTGTATCTGGGCACTCGTGAGCCTGCGCGGGACTCACGAGGCCCTACCTCAAGGCGGGTTGCGCTAGTCTTGAGTCTTGGTGACTGTATGTTCCTGCAAGGCGGTTAGATGCAAGCACTCTATGTCCTCAGGTCCCGGCCCTCGAGCGAGCTCGGCCGCCACTGGTATGCCAGGTCGCGATGCCGTGGTTAAGGCCAGGGGGTGAGTGCTGGAGAGCCAGTAAGAGCTCCTGAGTCGCGATGCTCAGAAGCCCCCCTTTTAATGTGCAAGAGAATTGCATAGGATGAACAGACCCGTGTCGGGCTGCAATCGAGCGGGCGATAGCCGTTGGCAGGTTAAGCATGGAGAGAAGATCAACTTGGATAAATGCAGGAAGATACATGCCACCGGGTCCGGCCCGAGCGGCTTGGGGATAATGCAGCCGAGGGGCGCCCCAGCAAGGTAAGTTAAAGACATAAGCAAAAAGGATACATGCCACAGGGACGGACCCATGTGGCCTGGGAATAATGCAGCCCTAGGGGCGCTCCGAGCTTAAACGAGCTTGCAAGATGTCACCTGGTTTTGTAGACGAAGTAGAGTTGGCGCAGATGAAGGTGCGTGTTGAAGGAGTGACTCCTCATGAGCCACCGGGATCCTGAGCCTCGGGAGGCTCTGGGGGTTCAGGAGGTTCCCTGAAGACCATCTCCATTTCCTCCAGGACGGCGTGGAACCTGGCCTCTTGAGCCGCCAGGACACACCGCATGTTGCGCTGATAGGCCGACGCCCAGCTCCCGCCACGTCACGGCATTGCGAACCTGTAGGCCGCGCCTGCGCTTGTTTCGGGCCCTTCCCTACCGGCCCGACGTTCCCAGATCCAGGCACGAGGATTGCCGGGACTGCGGGTGTTGCGCGTCGGCAGATGCCTCGCCCCCCAGAAAGGCTCCGGATCAACATGAGGCGGCCGCACCTATCAGGAGCTGCTGTTTGCCTTGGAGGCCATGTGCGTTGTCGGGGCACGCTAGCGGAGTGCGACCCGCCAGACACACGCAACGCCGGCTACGTTCGGGGCAGTTGCCTTCATCTTGCCCCCGGCATGCCTGACGCGTCGCGCGTGCCTGGATGGGGACGCTCGACAGTCGACAGGCAAACCCCTGCGGTCGTCGTTTTTCTTTGGTCGGGTGAGCTCGAGGGCTGGCCAGGTTGTCGGTGCATGGCTCCGCTTGCGCCTTTCGGTGTGAGAACATGTTGCCAGGTCTGGGTGGTTCCTTTATGGGGCGCCTTGACTCTGAACACTCCAGAGCCTCTCCTGTAAGGGCTTGGTAGGGAATCGCGGGTGGCCTCCAGTGCCGGTACTCATGCTCCCGGTCATACGACGCTCGTCACTGAAAGGACACCCCTTCACTCACTGTGCGCATACTCCGCCTAGTGGTAGGTTCAAACGCAGGCTGACATCCTCCGTCAGCTCGGGCTATAAAGGCTGCGTTGGTTGAGCGCCCCCCTCAGGAGCTGCATGCTAACTTCACGTCGCCTCCGACATTGGGTGAGCCCCGTCCTGGTTGGGCAAGTTGGACTACAGGTTCTTTGGGATTAATGGTGTCTAACCCCATAGAACAGACCAGAGCTGTCCTGCGGGGAGGGCGCCGTGCCGCGGCCCTCCGAGAGGCATGGGGGCTGTATCTCCCAAGGGCGGCTCGGGGCGCGCGCCGACTTCCGTATTGGGGCCCTAGAGTGGGGTGTAGATGCAGTTCCTCGTTCATCATTGGAGCTATAGGTCCGCTCCAAGTGTGACATTCCCTGACGCAGGATTCCTATTCCGCTGCCCGCAATGACTCAACCGTTCCTTGGATGGTGGTCAGCCGCACATCCGGGCGTCTGATATCGGCTCCGCGGCCCTTGGTCACTATCCTTTCTTGGGATGGTCTTCATCTGCGTAGGAGTCGGGCCTCTCGACTTCCAAGGGCTTCGCCTGGTAGCCCACCGCGAACGGTCAGGAGGCTCTTCGTCTCAAATGTGGGCTCTTTCTCCACGCACTGCACCTCAGGTGGCTGCAAAGTTGACCGACGGCATCCTGCCGACACATGGGGCGGATAGCCAAATGGGCGGACCACCGGAGGCCTATCCGTCCTCTTGTTCACACGGGACGTGATGATTCGGGCCGTGGAACCTCGGAGGGATCTACGAGTCTGCATCTTTCTATAGCGAGACACGTTTGGTCAGGGATACGATTTCCCGTGTCAACCATGAAGATCTCAAGGCACTCTAGGCGCCATAAGACCTTGGCCCGGCCTTCGCAGGTAAGGTGGCGGGAGTACAGTCTCGAGTGTTACGGCGTCGACGCGCATTGTCTAACGGAGGCCAAGTCCCAGAAGGCACACCTGTGCACTCGGGCGAGCGCGTCGACCTAAGCTGGGGATTGAGCCTAGATGGCACGCGCGGTGTTACAGGTGTGGCCGGATGCCTGTCAAGCCCGCGGTCTTCCCTCCCCGGAAAGGTGAGGGAGCGCGCCCATGCGACGCGCGCGACCAAGTGCTGAGAAGCACTAGTGGCTTCGCTGTGTGGCGTAGGTCTGAGCGAATCACTGTCGGGCCACGGGGAGGGCCATGCGAGCGTAATTAGACCGTAGCCGCCGCCCGGTCTCGCCGTTGGGCAATAGGCGTAATGCTTTTGCTACTTGTGTTAATACAACTAGATGGGGGCGAATGCGCATACATTGTTGAGGTGGTGCAACCTTCAGGGGGAGACCACGATGGGTACGCGTCAAGCTGCTGGACACGCCAGGGACTTAACCATTGAGCCCTGGGCAATGGCGCGTCCCGAGGAGGGAGCTCGGCGGTAGGGTGGCTGGGCAGGAGGGGCGTGGCCTTGCTGGGTCATGGCCAAGTGAGCCTGCACGCACACTTAGCTCAGAATGAGTCCCCTACGGAGACCTGTGGGCATAGCCACTCACGGGACACGTCGCGGACGGCCCTTAGGGCAGAGAGCGCATGGGTATGTGACGTAAAATTGTTTTGGCAAGCGTGCAAGGGACTTCTTGAGCATCGGAGCTGACTGACAGAAGAGCCTGAAATGGTCACTGATAGCCTTCAGCGTGCTTGGGTCACTTCGTCGTGGATATATGGTCCGGCTCCAATCGTCGGTGGGTGAGCCGTGGCTGCGCGCGAGCCGGGCTTGCCGGTGACCGTAGTTCACTTAATGCTCATCCCACGAGCTTCCCCTATATTGTTGTTTGGCGAAGGGGGAGACTTTACCTGGAGGCGCACTCGCAGTGACTCTGGAGCCCTAACGGCTCACGTGTAGTCCCCTCCACTCCTCTGGTCTCCGGTCGAGCGTGGCTCCTCGCACGGTCGGGAAACTGTCTCTCCCTGAATGGAGGCGCTGAGAGTGAGGGTAGTCGTCGCGAGGCCGGCCTGGCAGGGGCGCTCCTGCCTAACAAGTAGGCAAACGCGACAGATGCATAATCAGAACGGAGGAATTGCGCACAATATTGAAGCAAAATGGTCTTCAACTAAGGGCAAGTACTCTGTTCCTGACCGCCACCACATCTCCTGTCCGTTCGGTGCGTCCGGTCGTCATCGGTGACGTTCTCACTCGGCGTGGATACAGCGGCCACCTTGAACTCAGATTGGATGTCAGCAGGAACGGACAACACGCGAGCCACTAGCAGCTGCCAACGCGACCTCGACCACTCTTAGGACATCTCCGCACCTACCACCGCCGTCTCTACGGCCGTGGCCGAGAGTCCTCGTGCCCCCATTGAAAGAAGGCACAGTTGAATTCGGTCTTCCAGACACTGTGCTCAGCCACCCCGCTGTCAGCGGGGGTCTGAGCCGGTTTTGTCCCCCTCACGCACACCCAGGACACGGGAGGCAGGATGACTCACATACGACCGGGCACCTCACTGGAGTCACGCACATCCGGCCGCCACCCCATCGAGCTTAGACTGCACGGCTGCGGACAATTGGGCCGCCGCGGGCTCACCAGATCTTCAGGCTCGTTCACGGCGCTCCAGCAGTGCATCTGCCTCGTTCCTCAACGAACACGGCATTCGGCGCGTTGCGCAAGGTGAGGTGGCAAATAGGACGGCCCAGGATACGCGACGGGGTGACACGATGACGGCCAGCGCCCGCGCTTCTGACCTCTCGCGCCCTTCGGGCCTGCAGACTAGACACCGACGTACTCAGCGCCTTCACGCCCCACGAGAGGAAACCAGCTGGGCCCCGCGCCGTCCTCGTCGGTGTCCGAGGCTTTCAACGGCCGTGCTCGGTCGAGACGTTCTCAGCCGACCCTTTGACGCAGTGATCTCTTCTCTGAGGATCGGCAAAGGCCACCGCGCTTTCCACGGCTCCAGGACCTCCCGCGCTTTGGCGTCAGATCAGCCTCCTCGTCCATTCTTCCGACACTCCTCCAACTCTTCGCTCTCGGGTTGCGTCTCCGTGCGAGCGCCTTCGCTTTTCGTTTACCACCTAGGCTGCTGGGCAAGCTAGACTCAAGCATCACTTGGTTCTTTGATAGTCTTGCCTTGCCGGGGTCTGTTCTGATTCAGCTGCTTCGTTGCGCTACCAGTTCGCATTGGCGGCCAGGCGAAGCACCGCATCTTCGGGGCGGGTGCTTGGTCCACGCGAGGCTAGCCGCTCGTCCTCCAGCGCACGTTTGCAGTGTGCTTTCACGGGGGTGCAGCTTGGCGCCTCATTCTCGGTGCGCGCGTCTTTTAGCGCGCCCCTATGGTCGGTCTCTGCAAGCAGCTGGCGGCCTCCTTGGCTCTCCTCCGCTTTGCGTTGTCCCGAAGCGCGGGCTCACGCTGCAGCGCAGCCACACTGCTGGCCCGGGCCTCTTGGCCGCGGACTTACTGCAGGCTCAACGGGTACGCTGGATAGCCAGCTTAGAGCCACTCCGACGCCCGGCACGCCGGCGGGGTGCGCGCCGTTTCGCAGGAGATGTGCCCAGCCTGCATGCTTGGGTTGCTTCACCTCTCTCCGAAGGGCGCCGTTTCCCGCACAGATCGGCCAGCAGAGCAGAAGAAACCAGGGAGTGGACGTGGTACAAGCACAGAGGTCGCTGGAAGGCAGTCTAACAGTACGAAGAGTCAGAACGGGGGAGCTGTGGGGTGACGCGGGTCTGTTCTCGATAGGTAGCTGGGAGTGTTGACCACAAGTATGTCTATCGTGGAAGCGGCCGCGGGTGAGGCCTAATAGACTTAACTGTTGACCGAACCCTAATCGGAAGCCCAGTGGGCCATGTGAAGCGCTTCTAGACTTCCCGCGGCTGGATTCTCCTCTTGGTCTCACGAGGTACCGTCGGCCGGGGTCAGCATGCGGCGCGCTGTGCCCTCCTTTCTCTCCCCACAAGGTGGCTGGTTCCTAGTGTCTTTGGCAGACTTTTAGCCAGATTTTTAACCTGTGCATCCATAGGTTTCAACGCCACGAAGGATCATCATGTCGGCTTGGCTCAAACCAGCATGATGGTGCGCAAAGATGCAAAAGTCAAGATGTGGCATTGGTCAACAAGGACGAGTATCAGGAAACGACGAGTACAAACAAGGACAAGGCGAAGCTTAAGACACTTACCGATCCACTGTCGATGTATTCCACTGACCGCTTGGGAAGCTTGAAGCCAGACAACTTCGGGGACCTGAGGAGCAGGCGTTCGGGCTCCGGCGGCGCCAGACAGAGCAGAGGCATACCGGAGCCAGCCCCAGGACGTGCCAGGGCGGAGGCGGCACCACGGGCTACCAGCGATGACCTACCCTTCGCCGACATGAGGGGTTGCTCCCTCTCCCCTTGGAAGGCGTCGGCCTCGGCATCATCTCGAAGGGCGCAGAGAATCTTGCCCTTGCTCAGGGGGGAAGTCTCCCCCACCTCTTCCAGGGTGCTTTCTCTGAGTCCTCCTCCTCTTGCTCCCTCTCTCGCGGGACATCAACCAGCAGAAGCGATCTCACTAGCACGGATCTGGCGTCGTGGGTGCCCGAGGGACGTCGGCAGGCGACCAACCCGCGTGGCATCAAAGGCATCCAAGCACTGGGTATAATGCCTCCAGTCCTGAAAGCACAAGTGCTCCCTAGGTGGTTTTGATAATTGATGACAACATATCTCTTGTTGGGACTAACATTTCGATCTAGCATGTTTCAGATAAGTTCAACAATGGAGTGGCATGGACTAAAGGTTGTGGGAACTCCTTCAAGATGCTAAGGACAAAGGATTGGCTAAAGCTTCAAGCTCAAGACTCTTCATTTTATATTTTAGTGATCCAAGATCACATTGAGTCTTTAGGAAAAGCCAATACTATCAAGGAGGGATGAGGTGTTGCTTAATGAGCCTCTTGCTTCATGTGCTTAATGATATGCTCCAAAATCCTCAACTACTTTCCCATATCCACATATGACCTAAACCCTAAGCCAAACTCGGTCCTACCGATTCTTCCTATCCGGCGCCACCGAGTTTCACTTGTCATAAGCCACTGCCAAACCCTAATCAATTCGGTCTCACCGATGGGATCTCGATCTCACCAAGATGGGCTTGCAAACTCTCTGTTACCCATTGCAATATTCTCGGTCCCACCGAGATATGCAATCGGTCCCACCGAGTTTGCTTGAACAAATCTCAGTTTCACTTATTACCCAAATCGGTCCCACCGAGTTTGAGTAATCGGTCAAACCGAGTTTTGGATTTACCCTAACCCTAGCACATCGGTCCCACCGAGTTGATCCAGTCGGTCCCACCGAAATCACTAACGGTCACTAGGTTTACATTTTCGGTTCGACCGAGTTTATTGATTCGGTCCCACCGAGATTGGAAAACTGTGTAACAGTTGGATTTTGTGTGGAGGCTATATATACCCCTCCACCTCCTTCTCATTCGATGAGAGAGCTATCAGAACGCACACACCATTCCAACTCATATCTTCTGAGAGAGAACCACCTACTCATGTGTTGAGACCAAGATATTCCATTCCTACCATATGAATCTTGATCTCTAGCCTTCCCAAGTTGCTTTCCACTCAAACCTTCTTTCCACCAAATCCAAATCCTATGAGAGAGAGTTGAGTGTTGGGGAGACTATCATTTGAAGCACAAGAGAAAGGAGTTCATTACCTACACACCATTTGTTACTTCTTGGAGAGTGGTGTCTCCTAGATTGGCTAGGTGTCACTTGGGAGCCTCCGACAAGATTGTGGAGTTGAACCAAGGAGTTTGTAAGGGCAAGGAGATCACCTACTTCATGAAGATTTACCGCTAGTAAGGCAAGTCCTATGTGGGCGATGGCCATGGTGGGATAAACAAGGTTGCTTCTTCGTGGACCCTTTGTGGGTGGTTGCTTCTTCGTGGACCCTTCGTGGGTGGAGCCCTGTGTGGACTCGCGCAACCGTTACCCTTGGGTGGAGCCCTGTGTGGACTCGCGCAACCGTTACCCTTCGTGGGTTGAAGTCTCCATCAACGTGGATGTAGGATAGCACCACCTATCCGAACCACGGGAAAAACATCCGTGTCTCCAATTGCGTTTGAATTCTCGAAACCGTTCTCTTTACATTCTTGCAAGTTGCATGCTTTACATTCCGCTGCTCATATACTCTTTGCATGCTTGCTTGATATGTATTGTGTGTGTTGAAATTGTGCCTAAACTCCACTTAAACCGAAAAAGCTTAAAAAATGCAACTTTAGCACTAAGTGTCTAATCACCCCCCTCTAGACACATCTACTTCTAGATCCTACAAGTGGTATCAGAGCTTTGGTCTCCATTGCCTTGGTTTAATCACCATTGGAGGAAGATGGATGTGTCTACATTAGGGAGTCTTAGACATAGAGTGCCTATTCTTGAGGGAGAGTATTTTCATGAGTGGAAAAATGAGATGCTTGTAATCTTCAATCAATATCATTTGAACAAGTATATTGCTAGCCCTTGTGCACCCCATATTGATCCCTTGCATCCTACCCTAGATGAAGATATTGACATGATTCGCAATCTTAGAACTATTGAGCTCATCATTAGAGGATTGCCCAAAAAATTGATTGCTAGTTTTCCTACTCACAATTGTGCCTATACCATATGGAAATTTCTTGAGGAACGATTTCCCGATTATTCCTTGAAAACTTTGGATGAAATTCTCCATAAATCTATTGCCTTGAGTAAGATGAACTCTAGTGATCCTAGTTTTGGTAAATGTCTTTTTGAACTTGCCAATCTTAAGCATGCTAAAGGAGATGTTGGAATCATTAATGATATCATACTCAAAGCTATAAGAATTCATAAAAGTGACCACTTTGATGATCATTTATCTGATGAATTACCCTCTCTAGGAAATGATGAATCACAAGATCATGATGAACATGAATATTATGATGATGATGATGATGATGATGATAGTGAATTCAATCTTGATGATGCAATGGGACATTTTGGTCTTATGGCAAATCTTCGGGGATATGAATCAGGAGGAAAGGAATGGGTTCTTGATAGTGGATGTACTGATCATATGACCGGAGATGAAGAGATGTTTCGTGAGCTTGCTGAAAATGACGGCCCTCGAAAATATGTCACCTTTGGTGATAATTCAAAGGGTAAAGTGGTTGGCCTTGGTAAGGTGGCCATCTCACATGATAGTTCCATTCAAAATGTCATGCTCGTTGAATCTCTTGGCTACAACTTACTTTCAGTATCTAGACTTGCTGATTTCGGTTTGAATGTCCTATTTACTGAGGTAGATTGCCAAGTATTTCG